>NC_040889.2:7205095-7237595 GCF_900634795.4 Betta splendens | reverse complement strand
GCTGCTGTGAAGCCCTCACTGTCTTACAAGGAAGTGAAAGGCGCCTTTCACTCAGTGACACTCACGCTGAGTGTCGGAAGCCCGAAATGAAATTCAATTCATAAATTGATAAGTGGCGGCCGTCCCCCGGGGAGAGCAAATGGAACGGCTTTGCCTCTGGGAACTGAGGAAACACCGCTATTATGCGCGCGCGCACACACACACACACGCACGCACGCACGCACACACACACACACGCACGCCGGCGTCTCGGCCCCTTCATTCAATCAGCGTCAGTTCCACTTGATTCCACTCGATGCTTTCAAAGGCGCGAGCGCGCGCGCGCCCCCTTTGAGGAGACGGCTTATTATCTGCGTCTCCGCTGGTGCTTTTTATGAAGTTGTTGCGTTCCGAGGCCAAGTCCGCGCGCGCGGCAGGCTTTTCCCACGCTCCCCGCGTGTTTGTGCGCATCTCAGTGATGTGCATATTTACATATATGCATGTACGCGCGCGGCTCCCGAGTGCTTCCATAATTTAGCCGCAGCCTGCTCTCTGCTGTGTGTCGGGGGATTAAACTCGCGCTCGTGTGATATTGCTGATATATTCGCCGGGCTGCGTATTACCACCGACCATGATTGCTTTCCCGAGCGCCGATCTCCTCATTGTTTGAGGTGGATTTTAGCACCAAACACTGCGCGATGTGTACATCTCCGCTCTCCGGAGGCCCCCTCGCGCGCGAGCATCCGGAGAATATACCTTATTCTTCCCTTTGTTCGTGCACAGCGTGTTCCCTCCACGCGCACGTGCAAAACAACAACAATAAAAAACAATTGCGGGAGCAAATGTTTGCTCAAACCCGTGGAACAATCTGCTTTTCAGGCAAAGCAACACCCCCTGAATTACAAATCAATTTGGCGTTGAGCTTCGCGAGGATGACAGGAGCTGCATTAAAACGCAATTAAGAGGAAAACGTGATCGTTTTATTCAGAGCCAATTCCGAATGGATTTGCTATTATTCTCAAGGTCGGGCGGAGTTTGGTCGCCAGTCTTCTCCTAATCCTGCCGACTGTTTGACGGAATAATGACAGGGAAGAGAGGGGACACGGTGTGAAGGAGACTTAGCAAAAAATCAGAGAAATAAGAATGAGAGAGCAGGAGAGAGAGAGAGAGAGAGAGACAAAAGGACAAAATGAGCAGCAGAGACTGTGGCATCCTCTAGAGTGTAATGATGTGGTGTTGATTTCTTTCATGGAGGCATTATGCATTAAGAGGATGATGGTAATGAAGCCGCAGAGCGCACTCAGAAAACCTCATTAGGACACGAGTGGCTCGTCGCCGCTCGGCGCTGCCGCGTGGTCATTCCTTGTGTGTGTGGCGGCGCGTACCGTGCGCACAGCTCCAGCCTGAACGCAGACCGACGCCGTCACCCAGCCTCCACCCGCTAATGAACGGAGACCTGATTGTTCCCGGGAAAGTATTTGTTAGATTCACTGGCTGCGCGTAGCCTGGAGATGGTTCATTCCATGTGTGAATGCTAACGAAAGTGGATGTGTTAGTTGTAGAAAAAGTGCATGAATGATGAGCGGAGCTGGTTATTATTCATGAGAATGACTGTATGTGAGATGTCCACCCCTGACCCTGAGACAGGTCAGTTCAATTCATAATGTATAGTCCAAGATCAGGGACTGGGTCCAACCAGGTCCCCTTTGATTCAGAATCAGCTGATCGCACGTCACATGATCCACAGAAGCTGGTCCTCAGTGTGAGGAGGTTTGAAGGTCTGCCGCTAGCAGAGAAAGTCCGCTGCTGGTCTTCAGCATCTTCCCCAGGAAAGTGGAACCGCTCCGGTTCAGGCTGCCCTGTCATCCATCACCAGGACGATCGGGGCTCATATCACGCTGGCATGGAGGCAAAAATGTTGGTACATCCTCCGTATTTGACCAGATAGGAAGGCAATTTAAAGTTTAATCAAGATCTGTAATGAGAAACAAGAGGTCAGCGGAGACGTGTTTAATGAAACTGCTGACTCTGCTAATGTGTGTATTTATCTGTGGCCACTTGACCATGAGTGTGTGGAGCTGGGGGGGGGGAGAGAGAGAGAGGCATTAATTGAATGTGTGTGTGCGAGAGATGAAAAGCATAAAAGAGTCTCTCTCTGAGGATTGTGTGTGTGTGTGTGTGTGTGTGTGTGTGTGTGTGTGTGTGTGTGTGTGTGTGTGTGCGTGTGTGTGAGTCCAGAGTGCATTAAAGCAGAATGAGATCCTACGTCTCCTCTTCCTTTCATCAGCTTTGTGGCTCAACAGACGCTCAGATAAGGCGTAAGTGAGGCCATTACGCTTGGGCAGCGCTTTCGCACAACACCGCCGGACAATGCAGCCCATTCTGACATCGCGTCACAGCAGCCGGCGCACACGTGCCCCTAACGACGCGCACAACGGCCCCGTCACACGTCGCTGCCAGCTCCTAACGCGTCGGGTAGAAACAAAACCATGTGACTTTGAGCCAACGCCCACGGTGCCGGGTGATTACAGCGGCCTGTTGATCCTCACGTTGGTTCAGGCCTAATCATCATGCAAAGTCGCCCGCGCTTCAAACTGTCATCCCAACATAAATTTGTGTTGTAACTTTGGCTCCCTGATGAAATGTTTTCAGCATGCATGATTTCACCATTCGCCCGGGAAGACGGCGCGCCTGCGATGGAGGGATGCTGCAGTAATGGATTCCCTCATTTGAGATAAATGAACTCGACAAGGAGAGAAAATGAGAGAGGTGTGCACGCCTTCCTACGGGCGAGGAGCCACGTTCCAAATGAGATATCTGTTCACGTTATGCTCCTCGGTAAACTCAAATGCTCTTTATAGGATTATTTGAATTCAGGAAGTTACGTCAGAACTTGAAATTTAAACTAGATTTCCTTTGTTTGGGATTTTCTTTTAAATTCAATTAACTGCACACGAAGCAATACAGTAAAAAGGGCGGGGAGTTACTGGAAGAGCCCTTACTGTGGCGGGAACTGACTGCTTCCGCTTTTAGTCCTGGCCACGCACCTGTTGCAGACAGACTATATACAGGTAAAGGTAATGTAACAATAGCAGCCGTCACTCTGTCATTTACAGCACTTTACAGAGCGTTAGTATTTCTATCTGACTTACATAACTGTTGTGGTGAACTCTGCAGCGTGTGGAGCAGCTAAGCGTTACCTAGCCTAGCTTCGTTAGCTTGCTAGCGACGACCACCACGACCCAAGAATAGACAAATTAAACCACAAGCAACGTGCGAGTTTGACATTAGCCGCCAGGGCAAGGAAGGCAAACTTGGACATCGAGCAAGGTGAGCTAAATGCGTTTATTATATATTTATTAGTACTCTGCGGTGCTTGGCTAAGTGCATAAGACGTTATTAGAATATTAGCTTATACGGTGATTATAACAGGCCAGCCGGATCTCGCCCACTAACTGCTCTCGAGGGAGTGTGCGCATGCGCGTGTGCCGTATTTGCTTAGCGGGACGTGCGTATTACTTTATTTGTTTATTATTTCTCATTGGGACGTAGCTGTAAAGTTGAAAACATTTTTAATATGTTAGCAGAAGTGCATTCATTAAATCCGCCTTATCTATCAAGCAGCATTTTCAATGTGGAGGCTGGTGAGGACTCGGAAGTTAAAACAAGAACCCCCCCAAATAGTTCAAAGATTTGAAAATATATTCCAGCATATTGCATTTCTGTAATAAATGTGAGAGAAAGTAGGACAGATAAGGAAATGTAGGGAAAAAGCTCACTGGGTGGGATGTAACTTCAAGAAGGCAAGGGATTGTTTCGGAAATGAGATCTGGACCGCTTTTTAATAAGTGGCAGCTGGTGTAGAGCTAAAATTCAATGGATATTATTATCTGTGTGTTTGATATGGAGCAATGAACATCAGCTAAGACTGCTGATGATGTTTGGCAATGAAAGTAGAAGATATAAAACAAGCAACGGAGGCAAAATTGGGTGTTGTCTTCTCCATTTCCTCGCATCTTTTCTTCTCTTTATTAGTAAGATTCACCTCATAATCTTTTGTCATTATGCTGTGGTGTCATTATGCAGTTTCCTCTCCTTCCTATTAATCCTCTTTTGTATATATTTCCATTTCCATTTCCGGAAAGACGCAATAAACAGCAAGGAGCAGGTCGGTGAGCGTGATCGATAAGAAGACGAACGGCAGCAAACTGGTAATCTTCAGAGGGAGAGGGTTCACTAAAAGAGCAGTGGAGGACTCAAGGGAGGAAGACGAGTTGTAGGAGGTGTTTTTACATCTTGCAGCCATGTTCCATTAGACCAGAGGGAACAGGTGGGAGGAAGAAGGAAAGAAAGAGGTTAAGTGTTTGGCGTTTCTATATCCCTGCTCTGCTGCTCTTGGCGTGCCTCAGTCTATCTTCCTCCTGTTGCTGCTGCTGCTTCCCTGCCTGCTTTCCATCTCCTGCAGCCAATTCAGACCATGTTATTACCAGCAGCATATTATTTATGAAAGAAAGTCGGGGAGACACGGAAAGAGCATTAGTAGGAAGAAAAGAAGCAAGAACTCTTCTGGCTATTGGATCTGCACTCGGGCAGGTGTGGACTTTGAATTGGAATAGAAGAACGCAGATTGAGAAGCATTGACAGGGTGCCTATCTGGTACGCGTGTTTAAAATAGCTGTCCTCCTTTTATATAGAACACGACATACTATATACATGTATGCTGCATATGACACCCTTTCTTCTGCCCTCAGCTGCACATCTGCCCTCTGAATCTCGCTGTCTACTGAAATGGAAGAAGATCAATATGATCGATGTATTGATTAACGGGGAGTGAAATGACAAATGGGAGCTTATGAATGGCACTGTGGTCCGTGTTTGTCATTCTGACATGTATCGGCCTAGTATTGCTGTCTCAGGTGGTTGTGGCGGATGAGAGAGAGGGGAGAGAGAGCATTACTTGCAGGGTTTTGACAATTACCCTCCTGGTCCTGAGGTCAACGAGGAGACAAACAAAGAAAGGGTCTCTTTAGTTTTGCTTTGCCTTAATCTTTCATTGTCACCTCCTGCTTCTTTTTTTCCTTGCATCTGCTCCTATTTTTGACAGCTGGCATTAAAGACCATTTCATGTCTGTCTGCGATAGTTTACGTATCACATTGTCTCACCAATCCAGGTCGGACATGACTGTTTATGGACGTGTGCAATGGCCCACATTCATATGAACACACAGAACAGAAATCCATTCTTTATGATTTGATGAGTAAAAATAGAGATGAGTAAAGGTATTTTTATACCTGAGGAGA
Source organism: Betta splendens (assembly GCF_900634795.4). Lineage (NCBI taxonomy): Eukaryota > Metazoa > Chordata > Actinopteri > Anabantiformes > Osphronemidae > Betta > Betta splendens. Next base: position 7,232,315 of record NC_040889.2, on the reverse strand, counting down.
TCCCATTTAAATCAATGCACCTTCACCAGCACAGCCTTGTAAGTGCTTATTATCTCTGGAGAAACTGCACGTGTGGAGACCAGGTGTTCTGGAAACGAGATTGCTGTGAATTCAGCGCAAGTTGAAAATGGTCGCATTTAGCAGATTAACCGAGGTGTTAAGGGATAAACGAGTTCAGTCTGAGTGAGACTGTCGTCTTAACTATTGTTAAAGCTATTAAAACGGCGTTTCAGGCAGGTGTGATTTAAAAAGTGGAGACCAGACCGGTGGATGTGTAGAGAGCCTTGTGCTAGACTTGATGAGCTTTAACGCTGCGTGTCTTACAATGACGCTGTTAGATTAAATCAGCTGCACATTAATCTGTAAATCACATCGTATCGTCACGACAGGACGCAGTTTGTCACAGAGAAGCGCTAGAGTGATATGAGTGCATCTGGGTTTTATGACAATTGAAACTAAGATACAATCTGACCTGCACATTTGTTGAAGTGAGATGGAAATGACAATGAACCGAGAAACAAATACTTAAATTTATCTTTCGCATGAGCTTAACTTGAAGTAAGTAGAAGATTAGGTGATTACTTGTAGACACAACCACTTTTCTCTCTGCTCCTTCCTGCATTTCTTTTTCCTCCTGACTTTTCCTGTTTTGCAACTGAATGTCACCATCCTCCGTCCTCCTCCTTCCCGCTTTTTCCTCTCCCTTCCCTCTCTCCCTCCCCCCTCTTTCTGCCCTCAGTCGTGCTCCTCCTCTGAGGTAAGGCAGCACTAAACGGCCTCGGCGCTGCGCCCCCCATGTATATTTAATGGCCACGCCTGACATTCGGGAATCTCAACTTGAATTATGCATACCGGATGAGTGAGGGAGCGAGAGGTGGAAAGGATAGAAAGGAGGACGCGCAGGAGAGAGAGAGGGACTGAGAAACAGAACGAAAGATAAGGATAAAAGATGACAGGGGGGATGGAGGATCATTGCGGACAAAACGCATGCCTGGAGAGCAAAAAAGATGGGATGAGAGGGAGGTGCACAGAGAGAGAGAGAGAGAGAGAGATCTGTACTTTGGAATAATCACAGCTCTGGCAGAAGAGAGGAGAGTGCAACCTCTCACCTCCCTCCATCAAGCCCTCATTTTATCTCTCTCCACCCCTGGTTTTAACTTCACCTCCACACCCTGCATCCCTTCATCTTTCCCTCTCTCTCTCCAGGGTTCCCTTTCTACTCTGTCTCACTATTTCATCACCTCTTCCCTTCCCTCAGTTGGCATCTCCCTTCTTTTTACAACCCTCGCACCCTCTTTCCTCGCCGAACATAACACCCCTCTCGGTCGTCAGCCCGTTCTCTTCTTTCGCTTTTACTGTTTCACCCTTTTTATCTCTCTGCCGTAGCTCGTTATTTGCTTTGAACTAGCCCAAATTATTGTCGTTTTCTTTGTCTGCAGCTGCGATAATGGTGCAGTAAAGGGTAGGAGGTGTGAGGAAAAGTGAAGGAAAGTGAGTGCAACAGGAGTAAAAGGCAGAAGCAGAAGGAAAAGGTGAAGGCCATAAGGAAGTTTACTGCATCATCCTAAAACAAGCTGCTAGTTGATGTATTTAACCAGGTCAGTACCTCATGTACATTCATATTAGGATAGTTTAGTGTTTGACCCATTGTACTGTACCAGTTGGAGAGAAACCGAACAGCAGTCTACTCACTGTTGAAGTTAACGAGGTTGTCTTTTGCAGCTCATGCAATACAATCAAGCTGTTTTGTGCAGTATTATTGTATTTCAGGCCCATGGGTCCACATTTCCTCTCATTATTCCCTCACTGCCAGTTCATGTTTTTTTATAAGACATCAAGAACACTTTAAATACAGCTACGCATCATCTATTTGTGGGGGAACTACAGCAATACCTTTCTTTCTTCCTGTTGTACTCATATGATTATGTTAGATGTGTTGTACCTGTACATTATAGGCTACATGACCATCTTTAGATTGAGTCTATACACTCAGTTCCTCATGTGGACCTTTTTCACCAGCCCCTTTCACACTACCTATTGAAGGCTGGTTTTCAGCGCCAGTACGCCGCCTTGCTGTTCTGTGTCGAAGGTACCACAATGGGGTGGAGGGTCCATGCTGACCCTCCTTTAAGCCTCCTCAAAAGGAAGTGTCAGAGGCAGCGAGGACTGTTCAGGGAGAAATGGTTGTGAAATTCTGGTGCACTTCTCTGCAGACCGTCTGAAATTAGTTGTAGGTTCCTTTTTTAAAGCGTGTCTAAATTGCATAGTAGTAGTCCTTTGGTACCAGTAGTAGGACTTTACAAATGGTTCTGGAAGAATTCTTTGAAGTCAGCGAAGTTTACTTTGGTCATCGCTGCTGTCTGTTTGTCAGCTGTGACTCACGGTGAGTCACAGACGCAGCCTGACTTGCTGTTGACTCCTCTCCAGTTCTTTGAGAGCTGCAGATAAAGTTGAGGGGTTATGTGATGAGAGAAACCTCGGGGCCTGGTATTTTGGTACATTTTTGATATTTCAGCACGACGTCTGTGATAATTAGGGTGACATTTAGAAAAGCTTTGATGTGGTTCCTCTCCTCTGTCAGGAAGCACCAAGCGAAGAGCACACACAGAGACAAAGAGTGTTTCCTGTCCTTAGGGTTTACGCTCTGCCTTGGATTATCCAAAACATCTTCCTACATCATTCCAGTGAATCATGTTTTTTAAGGCCACTTGCTGAGTGTTGGTGATTCAGTAACAATTGATATGATCAATTATGTCATGTTTTGACAATGTTAAATATTAAAGGCCCAAAAATAAGTTGGCCTATTTGTTTTATAATTGGATTAAATGAGCTGAAAGTCCAACAGCTACAAAGTGCAGGCATCCAACCAATCAGCTGATATGAGGATCTTCAGACATTGACTGAAAACTGAATTAAAAAAAAAATGCAGTGCATTAAAGTATTAAGAAAGCGTTAAGCTGCTTAATATGACCTACGAAATTAACTAACTAATTTATTACTTTGGTGTTGTTAGAGTGAGCTATGAGCAGCAGATGAAAACAGAAGAGGAAAGAGTGACGTTGGAAACTGAGATGCAGATCAGAGGCAGTGTTAAACGGAATCATAATAAACAGGTCTTCACAGAAATGTCTCTGCATCTATTGGATGAATTTCTGTCAGATTTTGGAACAGACATTCCCCAGAGAACGAATCCCGCTGTTTGTCAGTCCACAGAGTTTGACGGGACCTTGCAAAGGGCATCGTAATGCTGACAATTTGTGACAGGGATTTGTCGCATGTAGGAATAGATGCTTTCCACCACAATCTCCATTTTGTGTTGCTGATCCCTCCAGGCTTTGACCATTTATAGATGTTTTAGCAACATGTAATGCAGCCTGATTTCATTCTGTTAAGCACTGAAAAGGGATTTAAGGTTTTGTTTTTCTGACTTATGTTTATCGTATTTTGAATATATCATATTTTTACCTTGCTCCTGGCTGTTCTGCTCTCTGGTGTTATATGACATCATGTCCTTTCAAGCTGCCTGCTATCAGCTGCTCTGAAACTCTGAACCGGTGACATTTTGATCACAAGCTCACTATTGAACTCACGAAGGCACTGACACCCCCCTGTTGCCCAGTGTTAAATATGAGTGTTTCCTGGTGTGATTGTTTGTTTCAAATCCCTGTAGTGCTTCAGCCTCTCCTTTAGTCAGCCTTGACCTTCAAAGAGCATCATTCACACAGATGGCTCCCTGCTAAACACCTTTTCTCTTTGTGGCAACACACACACAGTCTGAAGTTGAAAATTTTTGCACATGTGCACATTTTTGCTAGGTCGTATAAAAATTAAATTTGGACTAAACCTTTTTTCTTCTCACTCCCAGAGATATTATGTTTATATCATTATATTAGAATAAAATGAAAGTTAGAGTTTGCTATGTAAGAGTCCAACACAAGCAAAATTAGGTATTTACGTTTCTTCAAACATCTTGTGCAGCTCAACCAAACACTTGGGAAGCCAGATATGTTCTGGCAGGTCCTTCGCTACCTCATAGTCTCAACCTGCGGCGTTCTTGCTGCTCGCACACACTCCTCGTAAGCTCTCTGTAGTCAGAAATGCAGATCTTATAGTCATAAATAAAATAGATACAGCAAGCTATTTTGGTTGCATACCTGTTAGGAGCTTCCCTAACTTTTTTTTTTTTTTTAAAAAGAAGTGGCTGTGGTGCAGTGTCAGAATGAAGAATAGATGGATTTTTACTAGGCACAAATGTGACACATCCCAAGCTGGAAAAACATTGGAAATTTGAAAGATGTCTAAAGGTATTTACGTCTAACACAAAGGTGGAGAAATAAGGATGATTCACTCCATATATGTATGTATGAATATGTAAGCAGGTAGAAAGAAACCTGACATCTGGGTATATAGGAAGAAAATTTTATAGTTCGGGTGGATTACTCCTACTATTTGAAATTTCCATGGAAACCTTTTGCTGTATACAGAGTTGTTGTCAAGATTGTCACCCGCACTGAAGTGTGGTATTTATACTCTGACACAGTTCTTTTACCATTGATTAAGGACAGACAGAAGATGCTGGCACATCAACATGTGTGTTGCCCCTAAGGAAATTCTCTACCAGTAAATATGAAATTAATTCTTTGTAGTGCAGTAATGCAGATTACAAGTTTAAGTGAAAAGACCACTAACACAATTAAAAATGTATTTACATGACCAGAATTGCAATTTATATATTTCTGTCCTAATAATTGAATTTGCAGTTGAGAAATGGATTAATTTAGTGAGTGAGTTGTTCAGCCACTTCTAATGTTCTGTACTTAATTGAGTTTAATGGTGACTGTCTAATCCACTGCAGACGGTTCACATAGCTCTTCTTCCGATTGTCCGTCAGTGAACCTAAGCCGGGGCATCATAATACCTGTTGGCGAGGTGATTGAGAAAGCCTTCGGGGGTGCTTTCCACCGCTTAACTCCATAAAAAAGCAGCTTTGCAACAATACATAAAACTCTCAGAGCGTGTTTCAGTTGCCGTCTCAGAGGGGATTTAACCGCTAAAACAAGACAAGTCTTTCCCTTCTCTCACTGAGCTCCGTCCAAGTGGAGCTGGACACCTGCCAGGGTTTATGCACAGGAAAAATGACTTGTGCACAAACACAGGCACATGTGTGCGCCCACTGTACAGACCTATTGACATTGATGCTGCCTCTCTTCTCCTGTTAATTTATACAAACGTGTTAAGGGCTCTGTTCTAAAGTGCATTTCCCAGTTGAATAAGTTTTGCGCGAGTAAAGCACATAAACACATCTGAATGAAGATTTAGGTCCAATCAGCCCTACGATGAGGGTCTAATGCCTCGTCTACCTGCGACCAGCACTCTGCTGCTGTTGTCACCTAAACCTGATTCATTGTAGGGGCAAAAACAGATTTATGTTGGCAGCAATATCACCTAAAATTAATTTGAGCTTAGGGATTGCACAGTAATGTTTAGTTTCAGATTTAAAATGCTTGGAGGGCAGACATGCTCTGAAGTAGTTTCTCACTGAGACGGCTCTGTTGGCTCACTACTGATGGAGCAGTTGATGCTTCGAGAAGATGAGGGTCGTTTAGGGTTCGCATGGCCGTATCTTGTTTAATTTTGAACATGCTACTGTGTGATCTTATTTTAAAAATAATTTGTTTCATATGATGAGGTGTGAAGATGCAATCGGGGACTTCTGTCTTCAGGGGGAACGTCTGTAGCGAGGGTCGGATGCTGTATTTGCTGAAGCAACTGCTGGCTGCAGTGTCTGTTTTAAAAAGCAGACTGTTTAATCATTTAGGAAGCAAATTCAGCAGTTTAGGAGACATTTCAAATGTCTCTTCCAGCTAATGCACAGAGTGCGCCTCTAGTGCTATTAAACTTGTCAGCTGGTATGTCCACACTTATTCACTGCACCTAAAGAAATATGGCTTAACTTAAAATGTCCGGAGAAACTTTATATATAATTGTTTCCGAATGGCCAAACCGCTTTGGTCCTATAGTCTAACTAAATGATGGAGGCTGCAGCCTGTTAAATGACACGGTTGAAGCGATGCCCCTATATGTGGATGTGGATGTGCATTGTTCTACTAATGGACTAAGCTTGTAATGGCTTCATGATGAGTTGGCCTTAACAGTTTCTACCCACATGGTCATTGTAAATAACGGGTTTGCACTGAGGTGAAGTGCACTGTGAATAAGGTGTGTTATTAGTAGAGAGAAATAGGTTGTGGGGCAGTTGTCTGCACAAGGTACGAGCTAGGTAATTATATAAATGCAGTCGAACATTTTCCCTGCAGCTGGTGAAAAACAAAAATGATGAAAAGATGAGCTTAAATTCATCATTCATATGTTGCAAATGACCTTAGGTGAGATGTTAGCCACAATCACTAGATGTGCTGGTGGCAGTGCATCTGCCTTCTTGTTCTATAGGACAATATTAAAGTCACATCACCGGTGATCAGTGTGTATATGTTATATTGGACTTTAGAAGAGTGAGTGTGTTTGAATAGGTTTTGACTGTTGGGGAGGAAATATGTGAGTGCTTTCATATATCTGTTTGTGTGTGTGTGTGAGATGGGGAGAGAGCAGGAGTGTGCGCCCCTCAGTTGGAGGTGCCATTATGGAAATGGGAATTAGATTTACGCTGCTGCAGTCACGCACGCACGCACGCATGCACGCACACACACACACACACACACACACACACACACACACACACACAGACACACACACACACACACACACACACACACACACACACACACACACACACACACACACACACACGCACAGGAATTCCATGGTAATTTCCTCCTCTGTGTGCCGGCAGCAGGGGTAATGTATTCGTAAGTGACCCAGTGACATGTATTTCCGTGCAGCACTGTGACACACACACATAGGAAGACGCAGGCTTAAACTGCGCATTCCCATACACACAGCAAAATGGCTTCTCTCTTTCACCACAGGCTTATCAAAATAAACAATACACAATCTTTAAAAACATATTTCTCTATGAGTGTATGTGTATGAGTGTGTTCTGTCTCATACCTGGTGTGAGTGCTTCTCCACAGGGCGCTGTTGGACCTGTTTGACTCAGTGAATGATGCCGCTGCAATATTGAGAAACGTATGATTTGTGAGTGAGCGTGGAAGTGAGAGAGGGAGCGTATGTGTGTCTCGGGTCTGGTCTAGAGGCCTGAGGGGTTCTGATTAATTTAGCAGGCTATTGGTGATAACGTAGTGCCTTGAGGTATGCCTCTCTGGGTATTACACGCACGCACACACATAGACGGAGCTGCTAAAATGTGTTCCTATGTAAACAAACAAGCATTAATTGCAGCCAGAGATGACAACGTGTTTATAGACACTGAATTTTAGAGACTGAGAGGAGCGGAAGTAAAAGAAACATACGCACGCACGCACGCACGCACGCACGCACGCACACACACACACACACACACACACACTGTTGGTGGTGGTGGTAGACTGTTTTGTGTGTACTCTCCTTTGAGAGAGACATGGTGAACAACAGAGAGAGGAAGATGTGTCAAGTTGAGCCCTTGTCAGGTTTCTGCTGCCACTGCAGCTTTTTGTCAGCTGGAGACAGCGAGGCTTGAGCGCGTGTGCGTGTGCGTGTTTGATTGCACGTGAGCGCCTGATGCGGCAGCAGACAGAGCCAGTTGCCACAACCAGGATATTTTATTGCACCTAAAGTTTCACATTAGCTGTCACCCCAGCTTTACCTCTGCCTGGGATGTTAGCATATTCAAAAAAGCCAAAATATAATAAGCTAATTCTCCACGCTCTGCCTCTCGAGTGTGATTTGGTGTCAATTCAGTTTCACCTTGGTCTTGTTCAATAATACCCATTATCCATTTTAAATAAGTTTGGGTTAATTTAGCTTCCTCAGATGGTGAGTTGCCAAACTGCTGTTACATATAAAATGATATTCAGGCTTTATTATAGACAAATATCAAGACTTAATGTTTGTGAATGTGGATTTTGATAAGCAATAAAATAAGCCTTGAACAAAGGTCAAGTGATTTTTAAATGTCCATTTAAATTGGCAGCAATTAAAGGTCCTTCAGACAGGTTGATGTGTCTGGTGAGGGTGCGTATCAATAAGGATCCTGTCATAACATCAGGCATTGAAAGTGACAGGCACTTGTAGACTTTAATGGCGGGGAAACGCTAGAATGTGAAACCCTAATTGCATGAAATGCATCTTGCTGAGGGATGCTTTGACAGGACCGGCTGCGTTTGACAGACACACTGACCACAGCTGAGGGGTAAGCTATGACCTCCCAGTCCCTCCAGTCACTTACCCAGCCTGTCTTAAAATACATGAATATGCTCTTCAGTGCTAGCACGGCTTTCTCTCTTTTTACCACTTCCAAGAGGGGCTCGAAAATGTTTGCTTTTGGCGCCACATCTGTCCCTAGATCGTTCCAATTCTTTTCTGTGCATTCTTATAATCATAGATTCAGCAGTTGCACACATTAGTGCTTCACTTTGGGGAAAATTAGGTTAAGCTGTGCTCTTTTTAAATTGCCCATTTGCTAAGAATGAAACACATTTCTTGTTGAACTGTTTCGAAATCCTTTCTTTGAACCCTGTGCATTTACATAAATCTGATCTGTAATAAAGTTTATTTGATTTCTTTCACAGCTAACTTTGTATTTGCAGCCAGATGTCACTTATGCAGCAGTGTTTAATGAGACTCAATGCACCTCTGAGGCAGAGGTGGATGCCTCATTTGTAGCAGCTTGCAAGGTATGATGATTTAAACGTTACCAATGGGAACACAGCATTTGCATATATTGTAGTGCGGTAGCCACACTGGTAAGTTAGTTGAGGAGATGAAGCCTGAGTGGAACGGTACCGTGTCATTTCCCTACATCAGCTGATAAGATGTTGATTTCACGAGTCACAAGCAAAGTCACTCTTAGTTAATTCATATGTAATCTGCTGCTCACTAGCTTGGTGCTGAATGTGTTGCCTGCATACAACAAAGTGGCCTAGAGCTTGTGATGGTAGGCAGGGAGTGGAAGCAGAGGATGTACATACACAAACACACACTACTGTGCTGTACTTTGATGCCACAAGGGAAATATAAATCTTTATTAAACAAAGATTTATTTATTTATTTACTTTATTACACAGTCATGTATTGTCAAGCATACACACTAGTGTAAGGGTGTAAGTATATGGATCAATAAAGATGTCAGGGGCTATTGGTTATGTTTAATGGTTAGGTTATCACCGACTAAATAACGCTTCCTGAACAACATTTTCTCTAAAACACAGTTTCTTCATTCATTCTCTTCTTTCATCTCCTTCATCTTCTCTGCCATGTTTAAGGGCATTAATGCAATTAACTATCCAGTCTGTGTTAAAGGCTGATGCTGTCCTCTATCCCATCCTCTGATTCCTGCCTGGCAGTAATTGTGTCTGTCTAATTGAGAGGAGGAAGGGTGCGAGAGGAGAAAGTCTAACACAGTGTCTGTTTGTCTGCTTGTGTATGAAGCAAATGTTGCGCGCGGCCTGAGCTGAATTCAGAGCAGAGCTGCGACCATAGAGAGCGTTTGCTGAAAATCTGGAGTTGTCCTGTGTCAGCATACAGCCCATCGTAATCACCTTTTTAGATTTTTTTTTAGGAAAGTGTCTGTGTTCCAGGGGTCCTGCATTGACCTCTGTCAGATATTTTAGCCAGTATGCATTTACATTTTTAGCATGGGAGTTATTGCTGGAGTGAGAGCAACAGAATTACTATGTGTGGGTGGTTTGTTAAGAGAAGAGTTTGTTCTAATAGAGTTCCACATACACATACACGTGCATGCAAACACACATACACACACTTTCACATTTAAACCCTCTCCCAGACGATAGTGCATGTTGCCCATAGGGGTCCTGAAAGCCAAAGGGCCGGTACCAGAACCAACCGTCTGTGACACCAGTCTGGAGAGAAGGTCACTCTGCGCAGACACACATGCACACTCTGCTCTGGTACTGTATGTGAGAAGGTCTCTGGGTGCCCACGGCTTTTCATTCTCTCCTCCTGTCATGCCTGACTGGCACCACCGAGGCCAGCACACAAGCTCAGGCCCAAAACACTAACCCTGATACCTACACATGTGCACTCTGCTCAAACACCAGATAACAATGATGTAGGAGGTGGTTTCTCATATCACAGGTGCATGTAGTCGGGGCAGAGATCAACAGATGTGCTTGGAGTCGGGCTTATCCCTTTATACTGCAGCTTTCTCTTCTGTTCTTTGGGTTTTTAATACAAACTTGCTTGCTTCACTAACTCCTCAGTCAGTGTGGCATTGAGCCTTCAACCTTCAGGCAAGTGAGTCCTATCAGGTCTTAGTATCGTCATTCTGTCTTTATTGTTGCCCCAGACAGTGTAGTTAGGCTTGAGAGGGCTAAGTCGATTGAGTGATAAACTTTAACTTCTGTCTTTGTTAGAAACCATCTGAGTCTGGTATGCACTTTTATGAGATAATAGGAAGGAGGAGCAGGAAAGATTGAAGTCAAAGAGGTGCAGTGTAAGAGAGGTTTAGTCATCTCAGACTGTGTATCTCTGCAAAGCTAAAATCTAAATTTGACATTTTCTTACAGATATAGACTAGCAGGTGTCAATTTAAGCATGTATTTTTATGACGTGGTGTTTCTCCACTGACATGAAAACATCATGCATCTAAATATTACAGTATATATTGTCTACCTCTCTGAAACAGCTTTGTTTGTCTCAAGCTGTTGGGCTGCGAACGTCAATGTCCCTATGAACAGATGAGCCTTGAAATTTATTTAGAAGGAACAAGAAATCAAGTTTTTGTTTCTCGTCCTCATCATTTTCTCATCTCCTGTCGTTAAATGTACATCAGCCTTTGCTGTGTGCACTTTTTCTTTTTTTATCAAATAAGGGTGCCTGCTCCAATTCAGTGCTTAGTATTTGTGACAGTAATAGATTTTCGTGTTTCCCCATCTTGTCCAATAAGCTTAGAATGGAGAGAGAATGAAGTAGACGCGTGCTTGTGTGACACAACACATGCAGGAGTGATTACCAGATGGAAATTTAGGTGAACAAGGAGCACACTTAAAGCTGCACTTCCTGCACCAGGAGGGCAGTAGGGCATGGACTGACGGACACTTGGCCTGCTAGAGAAAAACTCTAGTGTACTAGTGTGACATATGGGAATCTGGTAGTAGGGCCCTTATATTGAGCAGAGTATAACTGAAGTGGCATTTGGTTATGGCGTCCAGCCCTGGGGCCACCTGGAGCATCACACGAGGGAAGGGATCAAGTCACCAAGTGCACCCAGCTTGTGTATTGGCCCAAAGGGTGAATCTGTAGGAGAAATGGTGGGCTGTGTGTTCTGCAGGGGTGACGTGAGACTCAAGAGCTGCTTGGATCCAATCTGCATTTTCTATTTATGCAACTACACAAGGTGAGAGGGGAAAAATGCGTGTGTGGTTGTTTCTGTGTCATCCTGTCAGAAAAAGGGGGGTAGACATTTGCATTCACACCCTATTGTTCTGCATGCGCACACCTACAGAAGGGTCTTTCACATGCATACTGTACATTTGTACTTTACACACTTAGACACATGAGCAGCGCCTCCAGGGGACTGAGGATCGATTAGGATCCTGGATCAAAACGTGTCAAAAAAAGCGCATAAGACAATGACGTGTAGAGTTTTATGTGATACACGAAAAACCAGTTTTCTCCTTGTAAGTGCTTGTAGTAGAGAGGAAGAAGAAATGCTGTGCATGTAGCAGACAGCGTGGCATCAATTATGCATGATTGAATTTTGGACTTAGTGCATACTGTAAGCGAGAGGTGAAAGCCCGTGTGACAGAGTGCCTTAACAAGTCTGTTATAAAGAGCATGTTTCTGAAAGCTTTTACTCACTCACAAAAATAAATCAAGCAAATAAGGTGAAATTGTGATAAACTGTTCTGCTGTGAAACCCGAGGTTTGAACGTGCTACTGAAGGAATACTAAGTGTTTGTCGGGAGATGGGGTCATGTCGTCAGACGGCGGAGAACACAGAAACAAACGCTCGCGTCTCTGGAGACAGAATTACCAGAAATTAGTTGCACATGCTTGAGTGCTCTGAGCTCCAGCCACGCAGCATTCTGCTCCCTGACTGTACAAAGTTATCAGCACCTAAAATATGACCTTTTAAAATGTCACATACAATGGATTTATACATCTCTGGAGGTCTGGTATCACCGTAGTAAATTGTGGCGTTATTAAAACCGCTCCCGACCTATGATCTGCTCTTGGACCATGGTTTGAGAAAGCACAGCCACAGTTCGACCTTGACTATCTGTGTCTGAACCAGCTCTTCCATATGCTTGAATAGAATGTGCCTGCGTGCTGATGGTAGAGTGTGAAGATTACTCACACACCTGTCAAGTTCACGGTGGCAAGTGGATGACGCCAACTCGGGATTTGTCCTTTTCGCGAGGTTGTGAAGACGATATGCTCGCGTGTGCCATATGTGCACGCTGTGCTGGAGGCGAAGCCGTTCATTCACAGGGGCCACGTGTGCTGACCTCCACACTGAGAAAGTGGTGGGAGGAGGGAGAGATAAACAAAGATAAGACGAGGAGCGTGCACAAAGGTGCAGCCGCAGACGGAAAACAGTGTGGGTGAGGAAGGGCGGTAAGGGATTCATTTGGACGGAGAGGAGTTTAGGAGGAGAAGCAGGAGGGCAGGGTGGAGTGATTGACAAGAAATAGCTGTAGAAGGAAGGCGAGGAAAAGAAGACACAAAGAGGCCGTAATGTAGGAAAATGGAGAGAGAGAGGCGCGTTGAGGAAAAAACTTGAGCTGTCAAGATCTCATCAGTAGAAAGTACAGCCTCAGGGCATCACCACCTCCCACTAGTAACAATGGATTAATCACTGGGGCTTACACGCACACATACAAGGTTATGGGAAGTGGAAAGGTTTATCTAACAGCACTTTAAGTGGGATCTGCAGGCTCAGTGGATGATACAGCTCATGTGTACGTCTTCTTACCTGTGTGCACGCGCATGTACTAATTGACTGATCGACAGCGCTGGCCTTGTTTCTTGAAGGCTGGAGATTCAGCACTCCTCTCTGTCAGCGCACCTGACTGGAGCTGGCTAGAGAATAATATCTTCCTGCTACCAACCAGAATATTTCTTCTCCACCTAGTACTGAGAGCTGTCTTTATAGATAAACAACAGTGTATTTGATTCAGTAAGAGGTTGTGGATTTTAAAACCCAGTTTGGTTCAAGTACAGCATGGTTCTCTTTCTCTGTTGTTGTTGCCTGTAGAGCTGAAATGCACTCAAAACATGTCGCCGCATACAAATGCGTTCCACAACCTGCTGTGGCTTTGTAATGTTTGTTTCTGACACCTCACACCACTTTGGCGAAGATAAAAATTTATCTAACAAGGCACGGACATAGAGGCAAAGCGAGGTGGTCAGCCGGAGAAAGGAAATGGCGAAACTGTCCCAGAAGGCAACACAGGGAGAGAAATGATATCTGCGAGCAGACGATCGCTCACTGAGCGCTGGTGTGTGCAGGCTCAGCTTTTTATTTTCCCCACAATCATGTCTTTTACTTTGCAAAATCCATGCTAAATAAATTCCTGTGCTGGAGATACTTGCGGTCTGGTGACGTTCTTCACCACTCCCCTTCCCTGCTTCTCACTGATCTGTCTCTCCTTTAACGTCTCTCTACTCATGACTCTATTAGCGCCATCTGTACAGTATCTGTTTACTGTCTTAGTGTATGAGTGTGTGTGTGTCCATTGTGTTGAAACCTCCCATTTTCTGTAGTAGTTTCTGTACCTTGGCAAAGAGGAGGCTGCATTTTTTGACTTTGTGGTTATAAATAATGTCTGACTTCACATCTATCCTTTAATTGGCTTGGCTACACACCTAAGACTGCGCGTGAATGCCATTTTCCACAACCTTAAAACAAAAGCGAGAGGTTTCAGCAGGGCTGTCAAAGTACATTTGGTTTTGTGTGTGTGTGTGTGTGTGTGTGTGTGTGTGTGGGATGAGACAGATACTTATGGTTAATCTGTGGCCTTTGAAAAGGGCTGATCAGTCAACAGGCAGCATTTTGGAATTGGGTGTACTGTAATTCTCAATTAGAAACACCAGCAATCACCAAAATGGCCTCACTGAGCTCAGATGATTATATGGTTGATGAAAGCAGTTTCACGAGCTGATGGTGCAGAATCGTCTTCGGCTTCCTCCTGTTTGTCTTTAATATGTAGCAATGCTGATGCAGCACGTTCCTGCATCAACAGTCCTTGCTAATGGCTGGTTATGCTGTCTCACAGTTACTTGGCGAACCACACACTTATATTTACACATCTGGAAGTAGAACAGAAATCCATTCACAGTGTGTGTGGGTGAGACAGCTGCACTGAAGGTCCAGTATCTGTGACGAGTCCACTCAATTAGCTTGGGCCTTCACCTGATATGGGACTAGCATGAGAGCACCTATCAGGTTGCACATACACAAATGCGCACACATCCCATCCCTCTGCCATACAGCAACGCCTGTCCAAATCACAGTACAGGTAGTGTGGCCCGGCTAATTGAACACAGCTCATTGATTGACTGGTCATCTGAGATGGAAAGGGCTCAGAAATCTATAGCTGCCGGCCACAGGGAGATGGTTTTGGTGTCCATGTGTGGAATGGAGACACATTTGTGGGATTTTGGACATTGATAGTGAGACGGGAGCTGCGTGTCTTAAGATAAATTTCAGCTGTGTATTGGGAAGATGCGATTCCTGTTGTTTTACACCTTTACCATCTAAAGGATGCTTTGTTGTCAGTCTGAGTTGTTGCGCAACATGCAGCAATTTAGCAGCAAGAGGTTGGTAGCAACTTGCTCAAGGACACGTAAGTAGATCACACTAATACTCTGATTGCAGTGTGGTCCAACCTCAATACTATAGTCATTAAATAATCCAGACAGTGTTATTTCTCTCATCCCCAAGTGCAGTAAGATAGAAGCTGTCGTCCTGGGACTGAGCCTCAGTGGATGGATGTCTAGTCCTGAGGGAACGAAGTAGGTCTTTGCTCCATTTTGCCAAATTTCCTTGGTATTAATCTCCCCCTTTCCCTTAGTGTTACTAAAATGGCTTCTTGGCAGTGGTTTGTTTTTTCTTAGTGAAGCCAGTTCATGCAGATTGACTCCTTGTCTTTCTTTCGCTCTGCATTTTGTGTGTCTCCTCGTGGTGCCATTTATTTTCTTGCATGAAGACATGATATAAAGGCTGCTGGAGGGAACTTCCTCCTTCCTGTTTGGTGGCACAGTGAAAACATTCACAGTGGGACTCCCACACACATGCATCTACCCCCAGGAGCTCAGAGATAGATGAAAGGGTATCTCTGTCTAAGTATCCGTGTGTGTGTGTGTGTGTGTGTGTGTGTGTACCAAAGTAAGGTCTGCTGATGGGAACAAGTGATGAGAGTAAATGCACAGGCGGCGAGGAGAAGTATTTCTCTGTAGATTAGGACACATTGTTTTCCAAGAAAATGAAGAACATTCTCTACTTTCTGCAGTTTTTCTCCAGGGAGATGAACAGAATGTGAGGGTCAGCTGTGGGCGAGGGACTGCAGTGTGTGTGTGTGTTTGTGTGTGTGTGCCTTTTTGCTTTTTCAAAGGCCAAGTGAGCTTTTAATGATCTTTATGGTATTTGCACCTCTATGATACTACAAATGAAGATTTCCTACAGACAAATCATCATATGTTTGTTAGTTGTGTTTTACTTTGCATTTTGTTTGGACACTTGTTGAATGTAAAGTGTAGATTTAAGTGAGGTCTAATTATGAAATTACATAGATATGTAGATAGAAAGTTATTGAACTAATGTAACTGAATATTTAATCCAGCCTTTCTTTAAAGTGCAAATGTAATTGGCTTAGTGATTAAATTGTTTTATTTTATTAAATGGGAGCTGCATAAACATAGCAATTTTAATTGTTATATTACAATTTGCATTTCTACTGTGTGTGTGTGTGTGTGTGTGTGTGTGTGTGTGTGTGTGTGTGTGTGTGTGTGTGTGTGTGTGTGTGTGTGTGTGTGTGTGTGTGCGTTTGATAGAGCGAGACGTATCCAATGCTCATTGTATTCCACACAATCTGGCTCTTATTTTGTAAATCAACCTCCATTGTCCAAGGAGGTGGTGGTGCATCTTTTAATACCATTGTAGCTGCAGGTGCACCGCGCACATCTGAGACAGCATGGGATTAGAAAGAATCCATTACCTGTATTGTCAGTGGGTCACATGAGCTCCTCTCATCCACCCTTAAGAGCAGCACTCTCCCCCACAGCGAGGAGCTGACAGTTGGGTAATGGAGAACAGTACCTGGAGGAGGAGGAGAATCTCCCGAGACCCGAATATACTCAGAGATCAGATATCTGCTTGACTTCAGTTTTATTTTTGGGCGTATTAGTGGTTATGTGGTTTCTGGAGGTTTACTTGGAATAAACCTATATACCTGCTAATCAAGCTAGAGGAGAACTAACAGGGTTATAGATTATATCGAGCAGCAGGGTGCCCTTCACCCAGATTCTTTAAAGTTATGCTGTCTCACTTGTCAACACAGTCATGCAAATTCCAGCTGAGAGCAGCATAAACAGCAGCGCCTCCTGGGTCTGTGTGTGAGCTGATGTTTAATGTGTACTTATGCCAGTTTCCTTCCCTTTGCACAAACTGTTTAGTGATGCTTCCATACAGTAATTCTGTCTGATGACGCTGACGATGAAGGAAGGCCTTAGTAAACTGATCCTGGAGTCAAACGTCAAACGTCAAAGCTCTCAGGTTGTGCCCTGTTTTGGCTTTTCCAGCCTTCGAGGATGTTGCTTTTTCTTGTTCATGTTTGATTTGTCTCAATCAAATATGAATGTGTTTTCAAGTCATCACTACATGCCCACAAACGAGACCCTTGGCCATTTCAGTGCCAAATCGGCGTCAGCCTTTTGCGCATGTTTCCTTCCAGCTGCTCTGTGTTGAGTTGTGTTTCGTTGTGATGAGGTAAAAGCCACCTTATAGTTTGTGCGCTGACTTTTAAAGTGTTTACTTCATCCAATAAAAGTGCAAACATGTTCCCAGCCAGTTTCCTCCATAATAACTGTACAAAGTAAGAGTTCCTACTCTATCTTCCCCCTTTATTAACTTACACCAGATCAAATAAAACACGGTGTCAGGCTGTTTATGTGATGGCAGCTCCACAAGAGTGGCAGCATTTATTCTGCTGTCCAGCCATTGTACTGTGAGTTTATACATAAAATATTGTTTCATTTCATGGTGTTTGCTTTAATTAAACCCTTATTAGATGCTCGCTGACAACACAGTGACCCGTTTACCATCCTTGTGCTGGCAATTTCTGTAATATTAGCTTAGAGGAAGGCGCATAAATGATGATTATGATTTTATTAGGGGTTTTGTAATAATAATTAAATTAATAATTGTAGCCAGACCGCTTCAGATTATTTGTTTTGTTTTGCCTTTACATCCTTCTGTTCAAATCGTTAATATGTTTCCCATAGTATTTTTGCTGTATCCAGTATGTGATTGGATGTGTTGGTACAGTGCTGCCAACTGTTTGCTGACTCTCCGGTGCCAGTATGTCAGTGCCAATCCTTTGCAATTCCCTCCTTTCTGCCATCTTTATGAACTACTTTATTAGTTTTTAGTGCATTATGTGACTTTGTCTCATCAAATGTGTAATTTAGGAGGTTGGTTGCAGACTTACAGACTTTGTTCTGGCAAGTGCGTAACAAGTCTGTGCCAGATTCACCATCCAGCCATTTGTCTATTCTCTCTCTGTGGACTCATGAAAGTGTTTGTTTTGTTGTCTCACTTAGCTCAAAAAACATGTACGATTCTCTGGTGCCAGTTCAGTGTCTTTCTCCTGGTGCTGCAACACAAATTGAGTCTGTTTCAACTATAAATGGATGAAATATAGCTTAATTAAAGATCGTATGCTTTTTGGATATTGATGTGTTTCTGTTGTCTACATGGTATTGAGGTAATCAAAGCTTTAATTTAGAGTTGCAGTATATGGGATGGAGGCATGTCCATGCCTTTTGGGATGTGAGGAAAGCACCACAGTCATTCCACAGGTGTTGTGATTCAATATATTCATACTGTTAGCTTGGTGAGGTGATTTTTCTTATCTCTAATATTTAGGAAAACTGACGAAATATAAAGAACACACCACCACACAGAAGCAGCTAGGCTGTAACAGATGAGGCATCTTTTCTGAAGGGGACTTGTGGCAAGTGAACCTATTTCTTGTTAGGCTGAAATGTTTTACCTCTCCTCCGAGGAGTTCCACTCTTCTTCTGAGAATCCTCACAGACTGCAAGTTGACACAAAATGTCAGAATCTGACAGGGTGCAACTTCTAGGCATATGCTGAAACAACAAAATGATTCAAGCGAGGCTCTAAGGCTGGAGCCATATTTTGGCTAATTTATTCTGATCAGGTCCCTCTCCAGCTCATTCATCCAAGCAGCGCTGCGGCTCAGACTTTTGCTGCACCTTCTCCCATTCATAATCTCGCCCTCATTAAATTTGCTGGTTCTCCACACCTCTTGTCTCGAGGGAGACACCGTTTGCCAGGCTATTTTTCCACCAAGTAATTAGCTCTCTCTGTGGCGAAGCTCAGGCCACTCTGCTGTGGAGAGCTCTGCAGGATGACCCTGGATTATCACCTGTACAGTAGCTCTTGAGAAAAATGTACTTCTGTTGTGGATGGCTGTTGATGTCAGTGTCCTGTCGTTTCTGGGATCATCCGTGTGCAGCTGTGATCACCTCAGTTGTAGCATTTAATTTGTGAACTGAATTCTGGATGCTAGGCTGATCAGTGCAGCCAGTTTTGCATCTTAGCAGATTTGGATTTCCTGTGCCAGCTGCCTGCTCTCTGCAGTGTTCCCCTGTATCAGCTCTGCGCTTCCTGTGTAACACGCGGGGGGGCAATGTGCCAAGGGGATATCCAGCGCCTGCCAGCCCAGTGACCAGTCGGTTATTGGTCATTCACCACAGGGTTGTCCCTATTATTGTAGAAGCCACTAGCCACAGAGCTGGGCCAAAAGCAGTAGGTGGTGCAGGGATGCATAGGTTGTAGCTAAAACCCATAGTGAAGCCGGATGGTGCTGATAAAGGACAATCCCGCTAGAATCAATGTGTGTGTTCTGTCATACAGTAGCAGTTGTTGTGTGGTGACAATATGCGCCGATGTGTTTGTGTCCACTGTGGTGCCAGACTGTACAGTAATTCAGTACATCATTCATTTTATTTCCTGTGTGTGCATGCGTGTGTGTGTGAGTGTGCATGTGTGTGCGTGCGTGTGTGTGTGCGTGTGTGTGCATGTGCGTGTGTGTCACAGCCCATTCAGAGCAATTTTGAACTGGAGGAACAACCTAGTACGAATACCGTCAACAACTCTCTCCTCAGCTGTAGATGTGGAAAAACAAACAAATAAAAATAAAAGAAAACAAGAGCCAGTGCATCCTAATGCTTGGCCTTTGTAGCCAACACACACACACATGCACGTACACACTCATTCGCTCTCTCATTCCCTCTTGTCTGCCAGCCTGCCGGCAGAAGTGTTTGTCTGCGAAGGAAATGGAATTTGATGATGAAAGTACCCTTGAAGCGGAGACACACACACACACACACACACACACACACACACACACACACACACACACACACACACACACACACACACACACACACACACACACACACACACACACACACAGCTCCTAAATTTCACTGACATGGCAATATGACAGAAAATATGTTTTTTCCTGTGCGTGGCGGCAGGCATCAGTGGCTGCTGCTCTCACGGAGATGAACGATGGAAAGATAGAAATGCTCCGCGGAGGAGAGACATGCCGCTGGAAGAGATATTGAATGGGAGGGACAGGGCGAGAGATACCAGCGGACGAAAAACAGAGTGCAATGAATGGAGTGGTGTGACAGGACGAAGACTGGCAGGGGAAACCGAGAAGGTCAAGATAATTTGGGCAATGTTTAAAGACATGGCATCTTGAAAATGATGAGAACTGGAGGCTGGGAAGGAAAAGAGGTGATTTAAGTAGCATTTGTTTTACTTGCGCCTTAATTAAACAAAATAAAAATAACTGAGGGATAAGAAAATAGACTTGGACATTTTAAACCAACCACATAACATTCCCTGAACAGCCGCCACTGTGGCCACAAGTGTAAAATGTCAGGGCAATGATAAATGTTAGTCTGTCTTAACGGCAGCATTCGGAGCTCTAGTTCCCCACAGATGAAGACTGGAGATAAAACGCTACAATAAGGCTGACAATCCAGAGATAGCCGCCCTCTGAGGTTACAAAGGGAAAGGACGCCCTGGCGCTTAGATCACCGAGTGGTAATAACATGTTTTGCCAAAGGCAGACTCCTTCCCTTCAGTGGAGGGGATTACACCACTCGCATGTCAAGAGCAGACCGCAAGTGGGCAAGGTGATGTCCAAGGGACGGCTGACACCTCACGGTGCTAGGGATTATTTTGGGGCTCGTGCTGGATGCTGCTCGTACATAAAATCCGGGCCCGAGTCATTTCCTCTCTTTGGCCCTCGCTTTAAACATTAAAAATAAAAGCTCTTAAGATGAACTTTTCTATTTTGGGCAATGGTGCACTGCTGGCTTTCTGGTTAAGATGGAACCATTAACGGGCTTTATTAAGATGTAACATTACGTAAGCGCTGAATCTGGGCTCGGTGGGCTGGATGGGAGGAAACGAGAGGGGGAACTCAAGGAAAAGACGAATGATAAAGGAGAGACGCACGCAAGCAGGGGACAGGAGCTTTTATTTTGTACTCCATCATAACACTGCACTGGCCGCCGGCTTAGCCCAACTCTCTGCAGACGCATCTGTTTATCTTCTGTCCCTCCTTCCACGCCTTCATGACCATATGCATCTCTTTTATCTCCCCTGGCCTTAATCCATCTCTACTCACTGTTCCTCCCTCCATTTTCACAGCCTCTTCAGCTTTATCCCTTTAGCAATCAATAACTTTTTTTTCCCTCTCTGATAAAACTCTGGACATGAGATTGAGCCCAGGCCTCTTGCAAATGCTTAAACCTTGAAAAATCCTTTAAGTTTGCGCGTGTGACTTTGTCGACCTGTCGCAGCTTCTACTCCACTGTACATAGATTTACATAATGAGGGAACATCCATAAGTGTTGATGGGATTCACTGGAATTGACAGGATCAGACAAAGTGACAGCTGCATATCGCCTCTTATCAAAGCAAGTATTAGATGTTTTGCTCTGGGCCTTTCCATCAATAATGCTATCAGCGGCCATGCAACTGTTGGCTCTCCCAATTATGAGTGTCAGCTTGAATTAGCTGATACACAGCATTTATCGATCAGGGTTCGCCACCCATTTCCGCTCTGGCGTCTTCCTCATTAGAAGGGACTCTGCGAGCCACGAAGCAGCCTGAATTAAGTGAGCCCACAGCCGTCCGGACAGATTTTGGCTCACTAACGTCACACTGCACAAAAAAGTATGCTATTGATATGCAAAGATGCACGGGGGGTGTCTAATGCTTGAAGGACACTGTAGGTTATTTGTATGGCACAAATTATTTTAATATTATATAAAATATAAAAGCCTTTGCAAGTTTGATTTGAAGGAATATGGTAGTGAGATAATAATTGCACCTCAGGTGGAAT
Organism: Betta splendens; assembly: GCF_900634795.4. NCBI lineage: Eukaryota > Metazoa > Chordata > Actinopteri > Anabantiformes > Osphronemidae > Betta > Betta splendens. Next base: position 7,210,560 of record NC_040889.2, on the reverse strand, counting down.
ATTTTCTACTAACGATCTCATCACTTGCTTTCAGAACTAACCAGTCCTCCAAAAAGGACTCCCCAAACTGTCGTACGCACATGCTGCTGCTTCCTTCTGCCCCCTCCGCCCTCTGCTTTCTCTCTCCAGAGGTCAGCAGCATCCTGCAGTCCTTGCTAGATCAATAGGTCATGTCATTACGGTGCTGGTGGAGTTTCAACCACGACCCAGCGCAACCTCCCAGGACCATCTCTGCACACTAATGACCGCAAGAGCACACACTGTATACTGTACGTGCTTCAGGCCGATGTTTCCTGTACGTACACACAAAAGCACACAAGTAGTTTAACATCTTAGCACAAATACTGCTTAAACAGTTACTGAGATTCCACAGAGACACTTTGACACATCTCTTACCTTTTTTAAATGTCTTATTTTTGGGGGATTTTTCTATTTGAGAGGCACAAAACAGGAAGGAGCATTGTTCATGATATGAAATCTAGATTTGGAACCAAAGTTGTAGTCAAAATCACAGCATGACGGCGAGTGGCCCTCGTCTTCCGATGACTTCTCTGTTTGTGTTGCGGCAACTTGAGCCGTCAAAACCCTGGAAAAGTGAAGAAGGTGTGATGGCTTTAGTAGAAAGTAGTGAAGGCAGCACAAGACTGGCTCTGTTAGCAGAGCATGGGTAAGAGGATTTGTGATGGAAGTTGCAGTCATTGAAATTCCAGGAAGGATTTATCATGTTGTCGCCTGTGCCTGGAGGAAGAACCGGGACAGAGACCGGTCGTCCCCACCTCGCTCCTCGTCTGTGACTGGTGCTGATGTTAGTCCTACTACTGCTCTGTTTCTGTCTGTCTCTTGCAGTCGCCTCCTTCACACGCGCTCTATCAGGAGGCTTGCTGATGGTGACGAGCAGTTCATATCACGCCATCTTCACATGACGCTTCTCTCTTCTCCTCTCTCTCTCTCTCTCTCTCTCTCTCGCTCCCGTCCTCAGTTCCTCTGCTCTATGCAGATTTCCTTTTCACAGTTTGACAGTCGGCTCTGATGACACAGCGAACTCTGATCTGCCTCGCGACCTAAGGGGCATTGTGCGTGCCAGTGTGTTCCTGTGTGTGTTGGCGGAGGTAGAGCATGCCTGTCGTTTGAACCCCGTGTGCTTGTTTGTGTACGCGTGACACTCACAGAGTCTGTTTTTTGTCACATCAATCACGGTGTCGCTGTGTCAGCTCATGCTCTGTATCCCCTTGAACCGCTGCACTGGGGAAATGGTGGCTGGGTTCACAATATTTTGCTGAAATGGTCTAATTCGTGTTCTTTTGAGTGGCCTCTTTTCATTTGCCATTTCATACCTGGTATATACTTTATATGCTACTGTGATACTGAATTGTGCGGCTAACTTATATGGATGGAACTTTTTCTATCCTCTTAGTGCCATTTCAGTGCCACTCGGATGTGCCCTTTATCCAAAGTGGCTTCTGTCTGACCAGTCAAACATAAAGTCATGATAGATTCCATCTTGCTGCCATCCTCCTCCTTCTGACATGTTCTCCCATCTCTCTTCTGAAGCTATCAGTGACCTCTGGGCTCTTTCAGCTTCCTGACCAAGAAACATCTTGTCAGGTGATTTGTTTTGGTCTAGTTTTCTTCCAAGCATCTTTCATTTCAAAATCTCCATTATGCTTTAGAAGTTCTTCTACCCTTAATCTACTTGTGACAGTTATATTATATATTGAGCGTTCCGTGGACTTGGGTTTTCTCTCACATGCAGTGAAACTTACTTACTAGTACTAGCACTTTTCTCTCATTCTCAAATAATTTTTGAAGTCGACTCAAATGGAGTTTTAATTTCTCTAGGAAAATTATCAATATGCATGAACAGGGCTTGAATATTGTAAACCTAAAATATTTATGCTTAAAGTATCTGCTTAAAGTATAATCCAGAATATATATACTTTATACTTAAAATATTCCTAGTCCTAATTGGTTATACAATCAAAATATGAATTGCAAAAGTGACATTTAAATTAAAAATCTTGCATCTTTTGGACATTAAATCAAGGTAGATATAGATTCTGATATATTAGATGACATAGAAGAGACTTGTTTGCTGTTGCCCGATATGTGATATGATATGTTCCGAAAGACAGAAAGTTTGTGTGTGTTTGTGTGTGTAAGCGGTAGTGCATACTCTGTCCAAGTGCGTATTCTTTTTCTCTGGGATCTCGGCCTCTGTCATTATCTACTCTTTTCTTAGAACCAGAGACAACTGTAGAAAGCTGAGAGAGGGATTGCCAGCTGTAAGGCTGCAGGCAAAAATATCTGTCGCAGAGTCCCCTGCCACCGTCTCTTTATGTATCGCTCCCTCTTTGTCATTTCCCTTCATCTTCCTGCTGCTCACTGCCTCCTTGTCTGTCTACCTGCTATTGTTCAAAATCGGACTTCCACAAAGTAGTGAGCACTCATTAGAAATGGACAGACATACCAGCATAGTTGTGCTTCCTTTTGGCCAGCGTGGCTTCCTGCAAACAGGAAATTGGTGGAAGCTGTTTACAGTTCCCTAAGGAAGGAATTTCCCTGTTTCAATCTACCACAAATAGTCAAGTAAAATTTTCCTTTTAGACCTTCATGTTTTGTAAAAGTGGTTTAATATGGCTAAAGTTAAATGCACAAGTGCCCTCGAGCATGGCATTGACTCCACTGGGTACCAGTATCAACACACATTCTCATACTGTGCATAAATGTGTTTTCAGTTGCCTCACTTCCAGATATAAACAAGTTAAAAGCATTGACAGCCAAGCCGTGACAAAGCTCCCGACAGAGGTCGATAATTACTTTGTAAAGTCTTACTCCTGTAGCGCAAAGATGGGACCAAAACAGCAACGTCTCACCATCTCATCCGCAGCAACCACGTGCGAATTTGAGGTTATTTTTGCAAACGTGGCAGCAATTTGTTTCGCTGTTTGTGAAGCCTATTCTGCTGTTGCCTCAGATTCCAGTGTGTGTGCATATTACATATACATGTATATGTGTGGTTTGATCCTTCCTCCTGCTGTCTCGTTTTCGCATTCTCTCCATCTGTCTCTCAGATACACTTCACACAGCTTCCCCCCAAGCCCCTGTTCTGCTTCCTCTGTGAAGGACTTTTGCTTCAAACAAGCTATTCAGTACTTTGGGGAAAAGAGCAAGAACACAGTAAACCCTTCTCTTTATTCTAAGTACAACACAGTCATGCAGATGAGCTGTGTAACCAGTTACTGTAGTTGTGTTTAAATGTGGTCATGTACGGACAAACGTGTAAAAGCCTTTGCATGTGCACGTGGATGCTGGTATTTATGGTATTTATGTGAACTAGAGGAGCAGGAGCATGCAGGATTAAATTAGCATCGCTATAGGAACATACTGAGGAAGTTCTTTGGCCTCAGTGTAACCTTGGACAGCAGTGCTGTTGTTTTCCTTTGGCGTTCTCACCATCTGCTGTGTGTGGCATTCAGTTTCACCCTGTAGAAAGGACATGATGCTTTTTCCACATGGGGCTGAATTCATTCCTTATTTTTTCCTTATTCTGTCAGTAGGGTTAGTCAGGCTCTTGTTGGTTTCCCCAACTTTCTGTAGAGGTAGCGTTTAGCTTGTCATGTGAAACAGGTCATCAATAATGTTTCAAATAGGGGGATACCAGGCTCCAAGGTGAGAAGACAAGGGATTTCTCAGAGGATGATGGCAGGTGTGAATGCCAACCAAGTTTGCTGAGAAAGCAATATATAGATTATTAGTGTCTTGTGTTTGGTAATGTATTCTTATAAATATTCATGCCTGCAGGCAGGTGTACTAGGGGCCACATCAAAAGGTTTCTCGGTGCCCAGCGGAGCCAACCTGCCCGGCAGCATCTTAGCTCGATGGCAACCATGGGAGGACGCCGGTGGCAGGCAGAGTGCGCACACAGTCACAGGGTGTGAGTCAAATGTGTTGGTGACAGAATGCACACAAGGCAGCAAGAGTTCGACAGAACATACTGTACACTCGTTCTCCCCAGTCCCACAAATGCTACCAGAAGCTGAACTTGTTGCGAGTTAGGTCCGTGTCACAGGTGACTCATCTGTTTGTCATTCTACAGCTCAGCTCCCCGGGCACAGATGTAACACAGATGTGCATGTACCTTCTTTGGTATGCATGCGTGCACTTTGTGTGGATAGTCTTGCCCTCCCTTACAAACACATGCACACACAAAAGGGTGGAAACTCCACTGGTCGTATAGTAGACAATAATCGACATTTTGTTATAGCAAGGTCATTCATTCATGTGTTTTTATCCAGAGTATTGGTGTTATTGTCCAATATTTTAATATTCAAACAGGCTAAGATCAATTTAAACAGACAAAGTGGTGTTCAAACTCTCAGCACTATCCATTTGAACTGTTAGTAAAACCATTAGTAATAAAATCTCATTTCTTTCTCTGTTTAATGGAAAGAAGCTGTTCAATTACTGTGATGTGGGGGATATAACGCACTTATAATTCTCACAAATACACCGTTGGGCATCACAGCATTACTTGCATTGGTGCAGTGGAAAATAATTTTGATCATTTAAATTAGTTTTACATGTAGTGTTGATAAAATGATTATAGTGAGTAACAAATAATTAAAGAGCAACCCTGGTGCTAAATAGCTTTTAAACACACTGTCTTCAGTGATGGGAAGACCTGTAACCGAGTCATTATGGCAGTGGAGGAAGGTCCTGATCCCAGGCGTCTCATTTTTCAATAATGACCTGCTCGCTTTACATTATTCCGCTGATGACATGACCACCTCCCATTCATCACTTAGCGTAGAATTAATCGCCTACAATTGAATCAATTTATGCCGCTCTGAAAATGATGAACTCTATCCACTCATGTCTTTGACACCAAGTGGTAGGGGTTAATTTAATGTGTATCTAGGAATTAAAGCGTAAAATACAATACTTGTAAATGTGATACTGGAACGCTGCAGCCAGTGCAGAGATGTATCAATATATTTATTTAAATATACCAAATAAATAATATATTCTGTCCTTTCTAATTTAATATAAGTGAAGTCATGATGAAATATCATGAAATGTCTGCCTATGCTTTAATATTCAGTGAAAGTGGGACATTGGTGTGTGATAGCCATCGATCACATCTAGACACCTTCCCTGCCCGTTACACACAAACGCACACATGATTAAACACTTTGCCTGCAGCACATTTGGTTTGCCTTAAAGTGAACATTTGTTGCTTTAGATGTTATCTTTAAGGAACACACACACACACACACACACACACACACACACACACACACACACACACACACACACACACACACACGCGCGCGCACGCGCGCGCACATTTGTATCTTTCAGGCAGTGGTGAGGCTGAAATCATCTCTTTCCACGTGTTATGTCATGTGTGACCCCTGGATATTGTGCTGTGTGTGTGTTTTTATGAAGGATGTAGGCTTCATTGC
>NC_040889.2:7132595-7202595 GCF_900634795.4 Betta splendens | reverse complement strand
CAAGTGTGCGTTAAGGGGAGGAAGAGTGTGTAAATATTTGTGTGCTGTGTGTCAGAGATGAAAGGGAAGCATGGAGGAGCGACAGGCAGGAGATGCAGGCTGCCAGTCATAGAGCGTGTAGATGTAGGATGTGAGTATAGTGGGCAGCTATGCATTTAACCTGCAGGTAGCCTTTAACATTAAATATGTTTAGGTGTGTGTGTGTGTGTGTGTGTGTGTGTGGGTGTGTGTGTGTGTGTGTGCGCGTGTGTGTGTTTGTGTGTTTGTGTGTGTGTGTGTGTGTGTGTGTGTGTGTGTGTGCGTGTGTGCGTGTGTGCACGTGCGTGTGTGAGACGATACAACAATACTGCTTTGTCTTTCGCATCGCTTGTCTACCTGCAGAGACCTTCAAAGGCCCAAAATGTGTGCTGCTTTTTCCTCTGATCTTTGATTTGGTGGGCAAAAACAAAGCATTTATCATAGGCCACAACCTTAATATTTTAGTTTATTTGTTGTTAGCAACCATTCAGTATGACGTGAGCACCAGAAAATAAAGTGGAGCGGCGGTAGCGGAGTAGATGTGAACTGGGGATGAGTTTTAGAGAAAAACACAATAAGACAAAAGGGAAGGTTGTGCCTAACTACCTCAAAGAAGAAGAATAGAACTGATGAGAAGTGAAGAGTCTTGTCATTGTGCATATCATCCTTTGGCTCCATGTCATTGTCAGAGGGCTGCACATCTCGTCTCTGCGCCACTCGGGTAGTTTTCAATAACAGTCCTGAGGAGAACTGCTGTGTCATAAGATAGTAAGTGATAGATTTGTCTTTCGTGGGCTGACAGGCAAGACAGACAGGAAGATGCGCTGGTACGCACAAGGACGCGATAACCAGGAGGAAAGACACGCCTGCAGGTCTGTGGGCAGACAGACACGCTGAGACAGCCGGGCCGGGCCGGGCCGGGCCTCAGCAGATTATAGGGTCAAGTCTTATGTTATGGGGCTTGTGCCTCAAACAAGCTGTGCATTGCGTTGTCCAATGTGTTTCTCCTCATTTCTTGACTTGGTAGCGTGCAGTCAGACGGAGCCAACCTGACACTGTGCCCATCCGCTCTGCCTGCAGGCTCTCTCCCGTTCATTGTCACCCTCCAATCCACGTCAAGCTGACCTGCTTAAAAGTGTTATTCAGCCTCTCCAGCGTGCACTTAAGCAGCCGCTCTCCCCTAAATGAATGCTGCTCATTGTGATGTTGGCGCTGATTCGATTTTGTGAATAACTGTTTTGCAATGCGGCAATTATCTTCATCGGTCAGAATGACAAATGGCATTTTGATTATCCCTGGATACACAGCTGTCGTGTGGACAAGCTCAAGTTTTAATGGGGCACAGAGGCGGTCGGGCAGGTAGGGAGGGCTTTCGTGTCCTGAGACACACTGACAGACTGAACCCACAGTCAAAACAGTCCCATGTCCTATGGTTCATGTCCCTCTCAGAAAGAGAGTGACAGATGGACTGAGACAGACAACCGAAATAAGATGACCATCACGAGCCCGAGGATGAGAGACGAGAGGAATCACGAAGCAGTGGAGGGTCATACGAGGCTTTAGGAGACGTTTCACCGCTTAAAAAGTTTTGTTGAAGGTGTGTTTGTTTTCCTTGATTCCCTGATATAAAACTTTGTTAGCATGAAACGTGCATTACAGTATGTCATTTCGTGCCCATGGCTCATCACTTCCGGCTCCAACTCAAACACTGAACAAAGCGGAGTTCACCTTAGATTACATTTGTTGGTTTAGATTTATTGAAGCCTGTAAATTCAAGCTGCGTTAATATTTGCAGTTCTATATGCACTGAGGTAATCCCACATAATGTGCCGTGCGCTGGCTGCCGTGGTTTTGTGCCTATTAAAGAAAGGTGTGTGACAGCCGCTCCTTCACAGTCCATTACTGTCACCATTAGGAGAGCACCATGATTTCTGACAGGGAGGGAAAACACACCAGCAGGTTCCGTCTAACTATTTAATCTATTAATTATTTCTCAAAGTAATCCATAGATTACATTGATCATTTTATATAACAGATTATCTAGCTCTAAACGCTCTGCAGGGCATTTTTCCCCACACAAACCAGGCCAGGACTGCTAATCTGTTTTACAAAGCAAAGTCTCCCCACAAATAATTAAAAGCGAGCGCTTGTTCAGATAGTTGTTAGAGTAACAAAGTGTGTGTAACCTGGTGCTGCTGTGATAAGCCAGCTCTAATTGGCAGAGCATGCAAGACCACTGTGTTGTTTGGCCTCTGCTTGAAATGCTCCCACTTTGGATGGTGTCTCCAGTGCTCTCATCGACGCCTGGGATGTAAGTAAATCAATGCATTTACTGTATGTGCTCAGTTATGCTGGTTATATAATAACCATCATTATTGGCGTTTGATATTAATATAGTCAAACTTTGATCTAGTTTTGGTTTCAAATGTCATCAACAGGGGTACAAGTGTTAGGGGAGTGGGACTGACAGGTTTCAAGCCTCTTATATCACATGTACTGTATATTTCTGAAAGAATCACTATAAAAGGATGAAGAGGAAACAACACACTCCGTTTACGCTATTGTTTCCGACTTGACTGAGATTTGGACTCCTAAAAGCAATGTGACTTGGAGGGAAAGAGGAGGAAGTGTGGCACAGTGGAACGGATGGAACAGATGTGTGAAGGAGGCTGGGAGATTGGAGCGGGAGATGTGAATAGAAGAGAGTGGGTGAGAATGACGTGGGGAAAATGGGACGTCGTGATGGGAGGCGAGGGAGCGAGCGGGAGACGGGACACTGGCACGTGAGCATGTGACATACAAAGACGCGTGAAGGCTTTTCTTTCCCTTCTTTTTGTGCCGTGCTCGAATAGAAGGCAAACAGAATGCATTGTAATTCAGACAGTGCAGATGTAAATGTATGAAGCCACAGGTATGAAAGAGGCAGGGCAAAATGACACGGACACTTTTAGGCAAAGAGCTATTTTGGACTGGCGTTCATAATTCACGAAATGGAATGCGGGACGTGTACAGGCCACGGGGCGGTGAGCGTCAGGCAGTTGTACGAAACACCTGCGTGGGCGCGAGGACAGAGGTGCAAACACACGGGAGAGGACTCGAGGTGGGGAGAGACGGCGGGGGGCCGAGGGGCCAGCGGTGGGGGACGAGAGGCAGATGAGAGAGTCAAAGATGTGGGAACGAGTCGCTTTCACATCAGCGCTGGGAAAATGTGCAGCGTCGCCACAGCTGGAGCTTTAAGAAGAATATGTGCAGCTTTAGGAGGGGAATTAGAACAACACATGATGAAGCTTTAGTCATCGGCGCTGATGCTGTAGTCACTGGCACAGCTTTAAATGAACATGTCAGCCATTATTAAACACTTGTTGGCAGCTACACGCACGAGCTGACCTCATCCGAGAAACAGGACATTTTTCAAGCGCACACAAGAAAAGAACAAAACTAATGAGAACAGCAATTAAGCCGAAAAGGAGACTTTTCCTTTGTGTCGCTGTTATGGATGGATGAGCTACGGGGAAAAAAAAGCGTGGAAGTGAGGTGGATGAAGGAGGCGAGGAAAGGTGGATTCAGGCGCCGGTGAGATGTTGATGGTATTAAGAGAATGCGTGTGGAGACGAAAGGTTATCGTGAGCACTTTCTAAAGTTTTACAGAGGGGCTGATGGAAATAAATGGACAAGTTAAAAGCAATACAGTAAATCAAGTGATGGGATTTGTGGTGTGAATAGAGGCCAGTGCTGAGCTCATGGAAAGCTGCTAACAAAGAGCCGGTCACACTGTGAACCCTCCAAAAGCGGGTTTCCTGTCTATCTTTGCATGGCCGCACTGTGGGAGCGTTGCTCATGGGCTGAGGCAGCATCACGGCTGATGTCATTCGTGCATCGCGCCGTCTCATTTGCCGCGGTGACGCCTTCCTAAAAGTGCTGGGTTGTTAATGAAGCCCGTGGTTTTCGAGTTAGTTTTCCCGCTCCTGCCAAGCCCGTGGATGTGGAACTAATGAGGCGGCGTCGGGCTTTAAATCCTCATTTCCCCACTCCGTTCACCATCACTTTTCGTGGGATTTAAATATGATTTTGTTTACTGAAGTGTGTTAGTTAGTTAGGGCACTTTTGCATTTTTCACATCTGTCATAACCGTCCCTGCACTTTTCCTTTCTTCTGTTCTATTAGCACTGGTGATGGTGATTGTGAGCGTCTTCTAGCAGCCTTATCAACCCCCTTTTCTCTTCACCATCCAGTTCATCCCTGACTTTACTTCTTTGCATCTCATTATAGATGGATTATGCACTCGCTCACCTCTCTGCACCATCCTCCCTCAAATTCACTGCGTCACTTTCACCAGCCCTGGTTTTTGTTTCCTTTTCCTCCATTGTGCTCTCCCTTTACTCCCACCCACAGATTAATATATAAATATTGTCCCTCCGTCCCCCCCTCCCTCCTTCTTCCACACATCCCATTATATTAATAGGCTATTGAGAGTGTGTGATTTCAGCAGTAGCTCATTCTATTAGCCAACACTGCGTTAGTGCATTAAGTCTGTACGTGCACCGCTGCTTGTTATTCAGGTGGACAGACTGTATAATGGACTTCTAGCTGCATTCATATGCTCTCATGTTCAGGTATGTGCACACGCCTACGGTATAAACGCACTCAAAGCAGTGCATTTTACTGAGGGTATCAGTTTCTTAAAGGGACAGTGCGCATATTTGTACACGTGTCTGCACATGCCAAGACATTTTTTGGGGCAGCATGAGTGTAAAAGTGTATTGGGGCAAGTGGATTGGAAGACACATGGGGTATTCTGAAATGGAATGGGTTCCTCTCAGCGGGTTGTGTGCATGCGCGAGCAGGAGCGCGTTCCTCCTCTAAAAATAAAATGATACCTCGTCCCTGGAGACTACGGCTACGGCTACGGATAACAAGCTGGTCCTCCAATGCTGTCGCCTGCGCTTCCCCCAGCGGACTGAATGAATGATCCACGTACAGAGTTTTGTTTTAATGGTGTGAAGTCGGTGATGGAAAACTTGAAAGTACAGAACTGCCTTTTTTGCTTTGGCTCTTCCCTTTGAACGAACAAGCAGGTGCATTATTGAACTGTAAATGTGCAGCTGTGTTTGCTGTTGAGCTGCTGTTACTTGCTTACTTCAACAGAGTCACCCTGCGTTTGAGTCCAAGAACTCGAACTGCTGATCCACTAATCACTAATTTGTCAGAATGCAACTTTAATTTGATTAAGGCCACTCTGTAGCCACGGAATGTACAGTTAATATCTTGTCTGACTCACAGTCTACTTGTTTTTATATATTTCATGACTTATTTCTTAACAAAGTTGCTTCCACTGTTTTTTGCAGGTGAACTTTATTTACTTCCAGCCGCTTTTCATCATTCATAACTCTGATCACAGCAAGCATTTGAACTAGTCACTTTCTGTTTCACTCTGTTAACCTGTTGGTGACGTTGCATGAATGGCCGTTTAGTGATGCTTGGGAGCACAAGAAATACAGCAGATGAGTGTAATGTCTCGCCATCTGCTGCACTGCTGTTTCAACCCTGAAACAATTGCTGAAATGTCAGAATGCATTTGTGCTTTTCCCTGCTTCTTGAAGGCACGGGGACCGCTGTGGCAACAAGCTGTTCGAGTCTCTAAATTAGAATAACTTTAATCAGCAGCACCATAAACATTCAGGGGTTTAATCTTATCGCCAGCGGAGCAGAGGTGCTTTTAGAGCACAGGAGAAAAGCAGCTTTTGCCGAGGTCGACTCAAGAAAAAGGTGAATTGCTCACAATCTGCTTTTAACACTTGGAGTAGGTATGTAAATGTAGGAGGTGAGCGCCTGTGTCCTGCTCATGGTGAAAACGAGACAGATGGGAAATCAGTGTCTTTTCATCTCTGACCACCAAAGTGTAGTGGCTTCATTCTTCAGTCCAGATGGATGTTACAGGTTCCACATCATCGTCAAACTCAAAGCCCGTCCAGAAATTAGTTACGCTTAACCAAAACTGACTTTGTACCCAGATCATGAACGCTTAAGCGTTTTTTATAGACCTTCTTGACTCTAATTTGCTGGTGATTTGTTCTATTAAGGGCATTAAAATGCTTCTCTGCTGCCACGTTGCATGATGCATGAGGCTCATTTATAAAAACAGGAATATATGCCAATTGGGCCACATGCTGGGGAGTACCTCTTTAAAACTCCACGTTGTGCTGACAGGTGTGTGTGTGTGTGTATGTGTGTGTATGTGTGTGTGTGTGTGTGTGTGTGTGTGTGTGTGTGTGTGTGTGTGTGTGTGTGTGTGTGTGTGTGTGTGTGTGTGTGTGTGTGTGTGCACCTTTGGCTGTATGACTTTATAGAGACTGAAGGACTGTATATGTACAGTGAGTTTGACTTTAGGTGGGTGTGCTTTGAGGAACCTGTGACATTTGCTGCTATAGTTGTGCAGTAGAACAGGGGAATGCACACTGGTTATGAATGTTCTCTCTGCACACACACGGGAGCCCTGTTGGATGGCACTTCTGTATATGCAGTAGGGAGACGAAAAACCAAGCGAAATCTGCAGGTGGCTGCTTTGGATTAAGTACCGTACTGTGTGTGTTCGTGCCACTGCACCGTCAGAATATATTATTCAAATAACAAAGAGAGAGGAGATAAATGCGTGTGAACCAAACCAAAGTATTTACTTTATCTCTTCCCTAGACCTGATATGTTTATTGTGAACGATGAGATCAGGTTGTTCATTTAGTTTTGAAGCCAGCCTTGCAGTAGATGTGGGCTCTCCACCTGAATCCTAATAGCTGTTTCCATTTATTACATCACACATGGATAAATATGATGGTTTCATTTTATTTCACCAACAGCTAAAACCATAGTCTATTCATTAAACTAGGGCGCGGTGATGTATTTCTTTTTTCTATTGATTGACATTTCCTGGAGGATGCGCAGCTCATGGCAGTAGTAGACCTTTTACTAACGGGGACAAACAGAAGACACAACCATGCCACAGTCAGGACTTATTGAATATGAGAAGCTGATAGCTGGATGCCTAATTCGCTGACATGCTGTTTGTAATGGTGTCATTAATGTCTGAAGCAGCTGTGAAGGAGAGCAGCAGGTTTGTGATGTGACTTGGTGTCCTTGTTTCGATGTGGGATGCTTGAGCTGTCTAACCCAGTTATAATGAGGTTTAATTGGGTAATTGTGCAGCACTGTTGATTTAATTGCAGGATATTTATGGAAGTTGCTTATTATATTATTATATATGGAATTTTGTGCACAGTCATTTTAGTAGTTTTTTATCGCTGAGCTAAAGCTTTCTTTTTTACTGTTTGTCCCTCTGTTAAACTGTGACATGTCAGAGGAATTTATAGAAGGTTATGAGGCGTTCTGCTTGTGATAGTCACTTTTATGTTCCCAAAAAACACAAGCAGTAGTTTTGCTTGCACATTTAAGTTCTTCTGTATTCGTGGAGTTCAAAGGCACGCGATGACAGATGGTTGTTTGTTCTGCACGTGACAGTGTTTGTGCTGGTCCCAAGATATATAATACAGAGTAATTGAGACTGCGCATGTGTGTGTGAGACAGAGAGAGAGTGAGCGAGAGAGCGAGCCGATCGATTGACTGGGTTCTGTTTAAAGTGCGTCGCCTCAGGTCGCTGTTCCGGCCCTCTCCAACGGTCTCACCCCAGTCACGGAGCCATGTGTGCACAGACACAGATGTTACCCGAAGGTTCGTGCACTGTCCATCAATGTATAGATCCTCGCAAATGACCCAGAACATATTTCAATTCACTTTTGCCAATAGCATGTCCACCATGTTGGTATTTCAATCTTCTGGAGGGGTTGCAGTGTATGACACTCGAGCTTATCAACTATGATGATGCTCTCATAATTAATTTTATGTTGTAGCTAGCCAATGTCGCTAGTCCCTGTAGCAGTCTTTGCAACAGAGGCTGCAGGAGCGAGGTGGCCTTGCAGAGCGATTCCCATGGCTTCAGTGGGGAGACACCTTCAGACTAATGCTGTCTGTGTTACAGTGTGCGTTGGGCTGCTGCAGAAAGGCTCAAGGCACTTAATGGCTCAGCGAGGCGTTGCTTCAGTAATTCACTCAGTTCCTTGCTTATACTCCCAGTTAATCTCAGTGTCTATGGAGGCCCGAGACAATCAATGAGTCTGTTCTAATCTGTCACAGCCTTTGGGTTTTCTGCCTTTACTCATCTATGCGCAGACATGTATGTGTATATTACACATCCCTTATTATGTGTCTCATGTTCCTGTGCCAACATACTGTTGCAATGTATGACGTTGTAATGACGCTTCAGAATAATCCAAAAATTGGACTCAAATCCGGACCAGGAAAGAGAGACAGACATGGAGGCAGAAGACCAAAAGCGAGACAGATGGCCCCAGACTCAGACAGATTTAGACAGAGTGAGAGACACAAAACTCTCAGCCCCAACAGTCTTCATCCTGGTAAATTAACTTGGTGAGCTCTCGCTGTGTGCCATTCCTCTCCTCATTAGACAGAGACCATGGCTGGCTGTTGCAGGTCTGAGTCAAATTTTGAGCAAGTAAACAACTCTCCAGGCTGGCTCGCAGCCAGGGCTTCAGATGGCTCGATCAATTTACACTATGTGTGCCTTACTTTTCTTCTATTCCCTCGCTCCGATATCACAGCTAAATTTGTTTCGGCTTGATCTGAAAACCAGAGTCTCATCTAGAGTTTGTTGTTGAGCTCCCAAAACCGCTGCACAAGGCTAAATCTGAAAAAGATAAGGGCATGTAATGGTTTGTGCACATCCGTACGTGTGCATGTGTTTCGTTTAATCAACCCAGATTAACCACTGTAGAGTTAGTTACAGTAATGGTCACCATGCGTGTGTGTGTGTGAAACAGGGAGCCTGTGCATGTGTGTAATGCAGTGGGGTTAATTAGCTTCAGACCACTGCCATCTATCAAGCTAATGCTCAGACTCTGGCCATGACAGCTCCATTACCGCCACACACACACACACACACACACACACACACACACACACACACACACACACACACACACACACACACACACACACACACACACTCATCATGCGTGCATGCTCTCGTGCTGTCCGCACACATTATTAGATACTGTATCAGATGCATAACTATGTTTTTCACACAACCACACAGTGTCATTAACACATAATCAGTCTCTCAGTATGGGTGTAGATTATTTTTCATCTTTGTCAAGCTGTGGTTAAAGGACCACTTCAGGACCTTGTTGATCATGTGTCGGCTCTGATGCATCTAGTTTTCGTGGCGCAACTAATGAGTCCAGAACATACAGATATTTCATTTTTTTGATTTATGAATAGCATATTAGAGTTTGCCTGTGAAGTGATGGATAATGTCAGACATCCCCTACAATGGACCCCTTTCACTAGACCTCTCTAATACAACCGAGCAACATTTATTTCGTAGTAACCCCCAGCTTTGGATTCTCTGCAAGAACAGGTACAATTTGGACAAGTTAACGTCTTCAATATCGGTCCCAACTGGAAAGTCCCAAACATAAGCCGCTGGCCTGGATCATTAGGTCTGTTAAAGTTCACATCCGCCTGCTAGTTATCTGGTGAGCTCCCAAGTGGGGCTCAGCCTGATCTATAGTGAGGGATGAAACTGTTCCTCACTATTGCCAAAGTCATTAAAGAATAGACGGCCTGACTTGGCTGTCAGGGAGTGCAGGGTATTGGCTTTCGCTGGTTTCACTCCCTCTCTGTTCAATAAGTACATACTGGTGAGGATCATGGAGCTATTAGGAGTATTTACAAGTGCACTTAAGAAAAATGAGGCATCATCAGTGTAAAGGTGCACATTGATTGTTTTCATGTGGCGAAAAGATATTAGGATGTGCTGTTTGAGTAATGTTTCCTTGGAGGAGAATGAGTGTTTCTTTATTTTAGTGTTTTCAGTGTGATTAATTGTCTATTTAAGCCCAAGAATCAAGATTTAATATCTGTGCTGCGAAATGGCAATTTGACCAGCTCCACAAGGGCAGCCTCACAGCATGATGTAGATTTAGGTTTGCTCCAGAGGAGAGTTTGGCCTTTAATGAGTTGGAGGTTTAGTGGGAAGGGTCCAGAGACATCCGCTGCAGTGCAGTAAACTGGTTTGAGTTTTTGGCATCTGGGGAGCCCAGGTCGATACATGTTGTTAAGACAGGGAATTTCTGCATAGAAGCTCTGTAAACGCTCGCTGCAGCCTCACTTTACTCCGTTGATAAGTGTTTCTGGGAGCAAGAACGTGTTCCCGATGTTAATTGAAACCGCACGTTCAGACTGTCCCTTTTTCTTTTTTATCACTCACCCCCCTTTTCCCTCACACACACATTCATTAAACAGAATGGAATTAGGGGGATTGGAGGCATAATCTTCTTCTCCAGCAACGTGGGGGGAACCGAGCTGTTAATTTCCCGCCTCGAACTACAACGCCGGCTCCGCTTGCTTTGAAAAAGGTTGAGTCACTTAAATCAGCCCATGAATGATTTACGCCACTCAGATGTCACACGCTCTGAGGAGTGCGCAGTGTAAGTAGATTATTGCACATATACATATCTTTTTGTCATAATATTAATTTTTTTAGCAGACAGTTCTCTACAGTTTTCATTTGTCTCTGCTCCTCCCTCCCTTACTGAGGAATGGCAATGCAGTGGATTCAGGTGTTCTTGTGTTTTACTACATCCGATTTCAAGCTCTACAGCAGAATAGCACAATATTAAAGTAGCAGCGTTTCCCAGGTCGCAGGGTTACTTTCCCTATTGTTGTTGTAAACAGACAAATATCTCATCTTCCCTCAGCCGTGCATTAATTTCTGTTTGAAATGGATATTCGCTGATTTAAATGCACATAGTAACCGGGCAAGTGAAACGGCAGAGCCACACACACACACACACACACACACACACACACACACACACACACACACACACACACACACACACACACACACACACACACACACACAGAGGGACAAACATGCACACAAGTTGTTTTACCAAATGGTTTTCCCAGTTCACCCAGCTTTGATTTTTTCACCTTGTCTTTTTATTCGTGTTTCTTCATCCTTTATGAATCATTCACATGGCATTCCCTGGCAGAGGAGACTAGTAACAGTAACCAAGCGTCTCAGACACAGACAGACAGACACTCCCACCAAGAGATAAAAAGTTACGAAATAGCAAAAGAACAAAGTAGTTGCTCGAAAATTAGGTCTCCGACTGCTGAGAATCATTAAACACTGTCCTCGATGTTGTTCCGTGATCAATGCTGTGGAAGTGAAACACATTAGCTCTTTGCTTTTTGCTCAGGTGGTATGTTGTTACTGTAAGAAGTCATTTTGTCTTCACTGGGGCCCAGGAAAGAGGAATTCATGCTGCAGAGCCGCAATATAGAAAATGCCTCAAAGCCCCCGAACAGATCCATGACCTTTTTAAAATGACAGGCAAGTGTGGAAGCAGGGTGGCAGGAACTTCAGATGGGGCTCGTAGAGAAGAAAGACAGCGAGTAATGGACTTTAAAAAAATTCCAGTGACACGCTGTCGTGTTTTGCTGATTGAAGAGGAGTCCGTTTGTTGGTGCGTGTGGTTAGTCGACGGACCTCGTGCTTTGGTTTCAACCAGCACCTCAGTCTTTATTCTAGTAAGTGCCAGCGAGCTGCCTGTGTGTGTGTGTGTGTGTGTGTGTGTGTGTGTGTGTGTGTGTGTGTGTGTGGTCACTCTGTCAGCCTCTCTCCCTCTTGTCTGTCTGGTCCCCGTGTCTTGTCTTCTGTGTCACATCTTCTGCTCTTGGTTGTGACACCGTCGTAGAAAAACCACCAGCCCTTGAACTTTTTGTTTCCTCTCCGACGCTTTAACATTTCCAGTTATTTCCAGTTGTTTGCCTTTCTTCTCACTTAGCCTCAAATCTTTTGTCTGTAGGATCTGTTGAATTTCAAAATTTATGATGACAACTGCCTGCATGCCAAAGAATTATTAATCACTGTAATCCAACATGGAGAAAGCATTAAAAAGTATTTAATTGACTTACCTTTACTCTTGTGAATCTAAATGTATTATTTATAAAACATGTTTGCAGTTATAACAGGCCAAGATTGATGTCTTCTCCTCTCTCCTCCCTTTACTTGTCAAGATCCCTCAGATCAGCTACGCCTCCACGGCCCCAGAACTGAGCGACAACACTCGTTACGACTTCTTCTCCCGAGTGGTGCCGCCGGACTCTTACCAGGCCCAGGCCATGATGGACATCGTCACGGCGATGGGTTGGAACTACGTGTCCACGCTGGCCTCGGAGGGCAACTACGGCGAGAGCGGCGTGGAGGCGTTCATCCAGATCTCGAGGGAGACCGGTAGGAGCCAGCCTCGTTTGCTTTATGTCCATATTATGGGTAGCGTTGGAGGCCTTGTGGCCGTGTGTTCAAGAAACTTTCATACAGGTAGAAGTAGTTAAATACACTTAAGCACCCATGAGCATTCTCTCACTCAATATAGGTTGTAATTTGACTGGACTTAAGTGAATGCACAGCAGAAGCCTACATCCTTTCTATAACGAGCCTGGTTTTCCACTTTCCCTTCCACTGTTCGGACATAATAACTATGATATGATGTACGTAGTACACTTGATACATGACACACGGTCAGTGGCTCCAGCCTGCAATTCAAGAAACATGTTGTTTAAATCTCTAGGGAAACTGCAGGGGAAATTTACTCTTAGGGGAAATTGCAGGCTGCAGATTGCCAACTGCGGTAAGAGAGCTGAAACCGAGCGTTATCACAGCAAGCGTCTGATGGACAAGTGCAGCCATCTTCTTTCTTTTTAGCTCCGTATGTACAGTATGTGATTTGGCTTCAAGTTGCTGCAGAAACGTTCCCTGCCATGCATATTGGAGGAATCTGCTCTGGGCCCCGGAAATGCTTCTTAGCGATGCTTTGTGTCCTGTATGAAAACATTCGCTCTTATTATATGCCTTTAACTTGTCACCTGAGACAGAATAGATTGTTGCCCAAAGTAAATTGCCAAGAGTTTGCACTTCATCACGCCGTAGTGGCGAGGCGAGAGAAATGACAAGGAGTAAATGAGAGTGACAGAGACACGGAGAGGGAGAGAAACTCCGGAAGATGGATCGCTTGTCGGGTTTGATGTGAGACTTAAAAGCACGGTCCCTGTGGTCCTGAGAGCTTCCAGTTTGGGTGAACACGGCTTCAAATCAGTTTACGAAATCTTCCAAGTGATGTTGACACATCAAAATGCTGTCGGTTTCAAGTGTTTATTGAAAACACATCACGTTGGATGTTGACAAATATTTACAGACTGACGGGGATAAAGAAAGATGCAAAGAAGCCATTTGAGGGAATATTCTCTTGAAATCCTTATTTTTATGACGCTGTTGAATCCTTTGATCCTGTCCCTCCCCACCCTCATTGTTTTCCGCTTTCTGCTGTGCACGTCTGAGTCCACCCGTCTCTTCCTCGCCGCGTGCTTGCCCGCGCTGTGCTGTGGCAGTCAGCACATACAGATGTTGACTGGGGTGTCAGCTGAGAGTGGCCAGTGTGCCGCTGCAACGCGTAAAGCAATCCTCAGCAAGTGTGTGCATTTGGTGTCCTGGCAGTCAGCAGATAGTCCACTCTCACACCCTTTGTGTGTGCGCTTGCAGGAGGGCGACATGCTGTGACAGCAGTCAGTCGGCTGTTTACTCTGTGGGCCTGCAGATGCAAAGGATGGGCACGCTCGCTAAGGGAGGGGGCCCAGAAGGACAGCAAAGGCTGAGGCTGTGCGTGTGTACTCCACCGGGAATCAAGCTGTAAGGTGGTAGACGCTAGCAGGGGAACGGGATAAGGAAGGAACGGCCACAGAATAATGATGGGGGCTCGAATATAGATGCACAGCCACACACACGCAGCTCCACACGCGATTTAGCGACACAGGTGAACGTCTGCAGACACCCCGACACGCAGAACCACAGGGACTTCCTAGATGATTATTTTTGTGATTGCAGTGTAATGATTGCAGCTTACAAGGCGCTCTGCATACCGATACCACACATCCATATTAATTGGCGTGCGCCGCTTCTCGACTCTCGTGTGCGTGTGCATATTAATAATCCCAAAGTTTCAGCAGATCCCTGAGTCCTGTTAGCGCAAGTCAGGGGTCACAGGCTGCGCGCGAGCGTGCGAGGGCCGGTTGCAGCTGCTTGAGTCCCGCCCCGTCATAACGTGGAGAGTTAAACCTTGTATTCTCCAGCAGCGTCTTTGAAAGGGATTATGCTCTATTTATGTTTGCCGTTCCACAGCTGGGGCTCTGCTCTACTCCCAGGAGAAGATGTGCAGAAAAATTCTGCACAACTAATTTTTCAGCCACTCAGCAGTCAGCAAAATCTTTTTGTTTCCAGAGAACCGCTTCAGGGAAAACTTTATAAATAACTTTATAGTCGAAGCTACAGTAGAGTGTGGATGCGAACCCTGGATGTCGGAGTCTGAGGAGGCGTCGGCAACCAGCAGCAGATCAATTCACAGGTGGAAGGACGATGGGCATCTGTTAAAACAGGACTGAGCCGGTCCTGAGCGGATGCGGGCGGCACATCTGTAGGGCGGGAAGGTCAGTCGGGCAGATTTTAGTGGAGCATCTCGACATCTGTTGGATGGATTTTCCTAGTATTCCCACGGGATGCATTGCGGGCACACAAGCTGTAATCACAAACATCAGGTCACAGTGTAAATGGCTGCAGGAAGTATGCTGCACATTGAAACTGAAATATTCCTGTCAGTGTCGGTGCTTAATGCTAAATGATTTCAAACCACCGCTGGAGCTCCAGGATCTCCTGGATATTTTTCACGAACGCCGTTAAACTGACACTATGACTTGTTTACCCGTTGAAGCAATTCACTTATGCTTAAACTTCTAGACAGCCGTCTTATCACAGTGCATGTGCAGTAGTCCGACGTGTCTGCAGCTCGTTTATCCGCGCCTGCATCCAGAAATCTATATATTCTCTGTGACTTTTTAGTGTTATTACCCCCAGCCATGGTTTTCCAGTCATGCAGAACTAGTAACAGACACAGCTCCATGGGCATGGACCAAACATGTTTGCTCATCATCGGCTGTTTACAGGCCGACTGTATAATGCAGTGTTTCTGCTTTTGTACACAGTAAGCCCCGACGTAGCCCAGCGATCAAAGGTTAATGAACAAATAATGCAAAAGTCAACTTGTGGGAGATTTGCCAGGTAGCTTCAAAGGGCACACAGGAAGCTAGTGGCTAGTGGCAAAATGTGCATCAGACAGACTATTAGCAGGGAGAAAACAGAAGTGTCTGTATTTATTGCCTGAAGAGGAACTATTCTGAAGCGTGGATGTGATTTCATTTAGTTGTGTAATTGTCACACAACAAGCGCCGGGAGCAGGGCAGTCTGCGTATTCCCCAGGCTCCCTGCTGCTGACCCTAGCTATGAAATGGCAGCATATGGCGCTGGCTCTGAGAGGCTACGCCCTCTAATATGGAGCAGCGTTCTGGGCTCCTCTGAAGCAGGGGGCGGAGGTGTGCTTCCCACAGACAGACACAGAGCATCTTTTAAACCAAGTCACGGCACTTTCTGCTTTCCAGTACCCTGCCTCGCCTCCTAGTGGAATCCATCTGGGATTAAAAGCACCACGTCGACAGGCAAACACACTGCAGACAGTGAGGGAGGACTGTGTGGCGAGAGACCGGGCCTCTCTGCTAATAGTCACCTGCTGCTGACTCCACCCACCGTCCACAAGCTCCTCAAGGCAGGAAGGAAGTGAGCGGAGGAAGAAGGATGGGAGAAAATAATTAAACGTTTATCTCCACATTGGTTTAATTACTTCTCTGGCTCTAAACCAATCTTCTGCCTTTTTGCTCAGCGTTGCCTCTTTGGTTTGCTTACGGTCCACTCTTAGCCTGCGCGGCGGCGGAGGCGGCGCTTGTTATGATCCCAGTCTTGCTTCAGGCTTGTGTTGTTTTAGGAATCACTGTTTAATTGAAATGCATTGTGATGGATGTTACAAATTTAATACTGCTATTATATAAGCATGTAGGAAAATCACTTACCTTGCATTATAAAATGATGGTATGTAATTATTCACTGAATGAATTAGCAACGCTTTTATGTAGTTACACTTTCAGCATTATAAATATGATAAATGTCATTTAATACGCTTTTCACTAGCTGTGATCAAATTGAATATGTGCTACAAGACACTCACCTGACAATGTGTATCCCTGTGGTTGAGTCTCTTGTCCTTGATTGCACTCCCCTCACAACTTAAGACAATTCATCTCACAGACACACACAGGGAGCGCAAACATCAGCTCATCCATTTGTGACTAATTACACCAGCGTTGGTTTTCATCTCAAGGTGAAGCTGTCTTTGTTGTTGTTCATGAAAGGGCCCCAGCCACACGCCCGTGCGCCTTTGGTTTGCTGTCTGCCTTGCGTTTGTGCATTTAGTCCAGAGTAAGTATATGAAATGTGTGCGTGCATCTCTGTGGCTTGGATCGAAACTGGTAGAATTCTGTTTGTTTTGTCTTACTGCTCGAAAATGGCTTTCACTTAAAATTATGAATTATCTCCAAAAAGGTGATTAACGTTCTTCCGCGTCTCCAGGTTCTATTAAAAGCCTGCTGATGTTAGCCCTACGCTGCCAATCTCTCACCTGGGTGGAATTGACAATATCTATTAGAAGTTAACAGCCCTCTGTGGATGGCATTAGTATTGCCAGAGGACGTCTAGGGATGGTAATTATTACCTGAGCAGCTCTGTGAATATCATTCCATCCAGCTGAAATAGCCTTTTTTTTTAGTAATTTCCCCAATCTCCCCAAGATCAAGTGGAGCAGAAATTACCTGCTGATTCCTAGAAATCTCAGGTGTTGCATGCGATTCTTTTCCAAACCTCCTCAGTATTTTTAGTCATGTCTCAGTGATCACTAGTGGTTGGGAATCGGTGGAATAATTGGATTTGCCTCATACAAAGCCGTTTGCTGATATGCATTATTTTACAGGCCTTGTAGCAAGGGACAGAAATTCTTCTTTTTTAACAGAGTTGTAATGGTTTGACTTGAAGACTTGAAGAAGTTATGTTCCCCACGAGACCGGAGGCACGATGACACGTACAACACACCATCTGTGTCGCGTGGTGTCGTACATATATAGTAAGGAGCTGTGAGTTATTTTGTTCTCTATTACATGTATAGTGTCCATTTCAGCTCCAGTGGTTTTCTTGACAGAGGTGAGAACTTCTTAAATTCCCTCGTGTGTGAGGGAGAGCGGCTGCTGGTTGGACTAATGCACAGGTAGAGGGTGAGAAATGTGTGCGCCCTGGATTCTCTGTCCTGTTTGGCCTCTTCCAATCCAAGAGATCAGGGCAGAAAAAAATAGAAAAAATAAAAAAACACACTTGACAGTTGCTGCTAAGCCCCAAAAGTAATTTCAGCGATATTATTGCACTGGTTGGTAGACGTAGGTGTGTGCTTTTGTGTGTGTGCGCGCATGTTAGCAAAGTGCATTTGTGTGTTTTTCCTCTGATGTTATGGACGGGTGTTTGTCTGCGTGAGCATCCAGGTGAGTTGGTGTGTGTTGGCGCGCACGTGTGTGCCGGTGTGATTTGTGTCCGTGTGCTGTTTTGATGTTCCTGCGTGTTCGGGGGACTCTGCGCAACTTAAAAGCACTTTCAAGCTTCTCCACTGTTCTGCTCCAGTAAGTTAAGGACGTTTCACACCCCCCCCCCCCCCTTTCCTTCCTCATCTTATTTTGTGTTTTTCATCTCTGTCTGCAGAGGGGCTCTGGGGCCACGGTTAAAATAAATGACAAGAACCAATGTTGGCTGGCCTGCTCCAAGAAAAGTAATACTTGTTTGACCCTAAAACCTCAAGGTGCTTTGAGAGTTCCATCTAGAACTTGGCATCTTGTTCTGATAGGAAAAGGATAGTGCCGACACAAACAAATGTTGTAATAATATTGATGGAAACATACAACATGGACACATGCGGTATATGAGATCATTTTCCCCTGTAGACAGAGCAAACACAGATGAAGCTTATTTCATGTCTTTGAATGACTCGACTCCTTCTCATTTAAAAGCAATCCTCTTTCATTGCATCGAGTAAAAAAAGAAACAGTGTCGCTATTGTACAAACTGTCACTTGGATGATTTTGAGAAAAGGCTTAACATAGCTTAGTGGCTCTAAGTTCGGAGCATCGTTTGTAGGAAATTAGAGTTATAGTCGCAGATTAAAGGAGAATTTAACTTTGAAGTTGTCGGCTTCTCATGATCACATTCAAATCTTTGTATGTTGATGCAGAACTGCGGTGAGGACTGCTCCTTGTTTTTATTCGCAAATGAGGGACTTATGTGTAAACAGGCCAATGACGAACATCAAAAACACTGCAAACAGGGAAAGTATGAAGAGTCTGTAATATAATGGGAGTCTGGCTGTGTTGTGACTGATGCTGTTAGACTCTTTTCTCAGTAAAACGGATTGAACCCCAATTAGAAACCAGTCCTACTGTAGATAATAAGACTTCACCAACACCTAATCCTTAATCTTAATCAAACGTTACTAAATGCGGTGGGTGATGGCGGCTAATAAATCAAAGCTAGCTATGATGCATAGGCACAGACACAGACACGTAGCATCCGTCTGGATGCTGCTCACGCGTTCACACGCCGCCACACATGCATAGCCCAGCGGGCTGACGGATGGCGAGCTGGCACAGGCTGATTAGCTGGGAGTGAATGGGGCAGAATTACAACAGTGTCCACGCTGCGGTTGCATTGTTCCTCTGACAACGATCCATTGCGATGGATCGCTGGAATGCCGAGATGCAGGAAGAGTAATCAATGTTTTCCATCTGTCTTTCTGCCGTTTTTATTTCTCTCAAACCATTTCGAGTCTCTTATCTGAGTCTTTTAGTGATTTCTATCTCCTCCATCATTCTCTGGATCCTTTATTGACCTGCCATGCTCTGACCTTTTCATTATCCTGTCTTTTGTTGAGGTGCAGCAAGTGGCTTAAAGCACTACAGGAGTTTTGTGAATGAAAACATTGACAGCCATATTTATTGTCACCTGCAGTACAGTGAGATTCACAGTAGCAGTACTAAAAGCGTAACCTTTGGAACGCTGTGTTGCTTTTATAGAATGAAATAAAATGGGCTTATGACTCTGCAATCCAATCAGAGATGATGATGCAAACTGAAAAGCGGGTGGCACTGTGCGTTAGCGTCTTTTTAACGTCTCCGTTGACCTGTCCCCCCTCAGGTGATGTCACCCGGAGGAGTTCCTTGGCAGCGGAGATATGTTAATAGAGGGTGGCAGCAGGAGGTTTAATGCTAACATCCATGTACTCCCCAGATTGTAATTATAGGAAGCAAATTGAAAATCAGTGAAGTCACACTTTAATGTCACCAGTCAACCATCTGAAGCTCCCTCCAGATGTTCGCTGTAGAAACGTTAAATATGGAAATGTCATCCCAGGATTGAGCTTGTGTCAAGCTAAAAGCAGTGAACAGGATTTTCAGCTTTAACAGCTGCTTTAAGAACTGCCCCACTACTTTTCTGCTTTGCATTCATTTCCTTTCTGTGGTAGTTCCCTCTATCGTTCTGAGCTGTTAGTCCCTTCTGTCTCACCTGTCCCACCCTGTGTCATCCTTCTACACACAGTATGTTCCCAGATCCAAATAGATAAAAAAGCACATGCGAAATTACAAACTGAATATGTATCTGTAAGATATCAACATATTAAAGGCTGTGCCCACAGCGAAATCATCTAAAACTGGGTTTTATGTCTTTAAGAATTCAGTGTGAAGATTTTGATGTGTGGCCCAGGCGGCATAATTAAATGTAGACAGATGTAAATGTGCATTGACTGTAATGAGTTGGGAGACGTTAAAGCAGAATAGGAGCTTGGCATATACAGTTTGACTCCTGAATGACAGACAGATGGATGGAGTGCACCGACGTGCATTTTCCCACAGTCTCCTCCAGGAAAAATGAGCCCCCCTCATGTGATGCAATCCTCTGGTCTGAGCCCGGCTTCAGACACCACACCCTCTCAGACTGTTTTAAGCCCTAGCACTATCTAAGTTGTGAAAAGGAAATTCTCACCTATCAAAGTCCCGTTCTTTCTTACGTACGTTGGCTGCCCTCATATTTACATCTAAATGGCAGTTGATGGTGACAGAGGTAGCGGAGACCCAATTATGCGGCAGAGTCTGCGGTGGAACCGGAAAAATGATGGGTAATGGTTGAGGTTGGGAGGCATTTCCAACGCTCCCCACTCTAACAAACGTAACCGTGTCGCCATAGTTTGACTCTGACAGAGTAATTTATTCCCACTCCGCCAGCACGGAACCTCAGATTTAAAAGTTTCACCACTTACCCAAGCCTCCCCCATTTTTCACTCCGGAATGAAACAGTTATTATTCAAAGGAGAAATTGGAATTCATGCAGGCTTAGACAAGGCCTTATCTCATCACTTACTTTTTCTTCTGACTCTCCATTTATATTCTCCTTTTCCCCTGTTTGCTGCTTTTGTGTTTTTTATTAAATGTGAATCTCGCTCTCTCTTTGTTCTATTGCATGTGTGTTTAATTCATCTTGGGTGAAGTACTGGCTCTTTTTTTGTCTGTCTGCCTTTACTGAAGGTTCTGCTGCTACACTATAAACATGACAAATTGGTTTCTATTGATCTTTGAGTCCAAGTGATACCCTCTCAGGTCATGCACACGTCAATATGACGCTCATAATGACAACTGACCAGATGTCTTAACACCTCCAAGGTGATAATATGAAAGTTTGATAAAAGAGCAAAGGGACTGAATAAGACTAAAGAGTCTTCAAACTTAAGTAAAACAGGTTGTTTGACACATGTAATTACGTACAATCATTTGGACGCCCTGGGACAAATTCTGCCGTGATTGTGTGGTGAGCTTGTTTTATGTGTCTCGTTAGGACCTACAGCAATTAGTTTGCCAGGACTCTAGAATTAATCACCTTTGCAAACTGTCAGCTGGTTGTTTTACCTGAGCACGAGAGGCAGAGGCAAGAAGGTTTAGCTGACGCAGTGTTGGTGCAGCTGTGATGCACACAGTCATGAGAAGCAGTATTTACCTGCAGCCTCATCACTAAACCCCACATCTGACGCACGCGGAGCAACATCTGGATTCATCATTTTGGAGTGTTCACAGGTGACGTTAGGAGCCACGTGTGTGCAGGCGCCGGGTTAATATGCATTAGTAGCAGATTCTACACAGTGTTCAGTCAACCAAGGAGGCGAGGCTTAGAAGAGACGCGGCTCTGCAACAGGACAATGACCTCAAGCCAAGTTTAAGATCACAATGAGCCACTGCAGGAGCACAAGGTGAGGCTTTTACACACAGCCACCCCAGTCTGATGACTCAGCAAAACAAATGTCTTACTTCCTGTTTGCAGCCGGCAGTTTCTTTACATCTGTTCATCATGAGAGCAGTATTCAAGAGGGACTAAAAGCTTTCTGGAAAGTCTGACTGTTTAAAGACGAAGCATGATGTTTTCTGCAGCATCAGGCCACGCAGGGCCATAACTGATGCTCTTCTGTACTAACTACAGTAAGAGACAGACACACACAGTTGATGGATCTGCTGCAAGTCTACATGTAACATCATAGACGTACCTCATATTCCTTTTGTTTAGCAGAAAGATTTATTGGATTTAGAGCATTATAGAGAAGCAGGGGTGATAGATAATCCCTTAAAGTTGCTCTGTCTACAGAGCAAATAGCTTTTAAATGTTGGTTCCTAGCTTTTTCTCCCTGATTCCCCTTTTGTCCTTGTTTGCTGTCAGATGCTGACGATTCCTGTCTGATTATTGTTTCACACGTGGGGTTTGGGGTTGTGGTCATTTTTATGTTCACGTTTCTCTGGTGTTCCTCCTTCTCCTCTTCTTCTTTTCTCTCATCTTCGTCTCTCACTTATACACTCTCAAAATATTTATCCTTTGATGTGAGATTTTGAGGTTAATATGTTAATTTATGCAGTAGTTTAATTAAAGGAATGCATGATTCATATTTCATAGCTGCTTCTGAGTATTTTTATGCTCAGATCCAAGAGGTGCCATGAATCCTGACACTGCAGCAGCTTTACATTCATTTTGTGATACAGGACAGATTTATATATTGGAGAAATAGGAAACCAAAACACCTGAACAGACCCTTTTTAAATGTCTGGTTGAAATGCTTTGCTCATTCATTGATTTGTTTTTTTAAAGCCATTCTTCACAAATTATTTATTTAGTTATTTGGCTGAATTCATTACTTGAACTGTGTTTTTTGGAGTTGGCTGCTGTGTTGCTATGGCAGCGGAGACAGAGAGGTGGATGAATGCAAGCATGAAACAAAGATCGGGTGGAGCTGGCGCTTGTGGAGGAGTCATTGATGTCACTTTTGCTTTACACCAGGGAGGGTTTCCTTTCTGATCTTACCTCCTACCCATACAGTAGCAAAAGAATGCAAGCATTATTATTATGATTGTCTTTTTGTTTGGATCTCAGAAAATGACTTGGCGCTATCCATAAAGTCTCCAACTAGCACGGAAACCTCCAGGACCCTATTCTAAATTCATGAGCTAGAAAATACAAGGAAATGTGCTGCTCAACAAGCAGTGTTTGGCTACAAGCGTGTGTGTGTGTGTGTGTGTGTGTGTGTGTGTGTGTGTGTGTGTGTGTGTGTGTGTGTGTGTGTGTGTGTGTGTGTGTGTGTGTGTGTGTGTTGGCAGTGGTCGATGCCGGCCTCAGTGCACATGCCTCTGGCTGTTCTTACAGCAGAGCCGCATGCAGGAAGCCTTCAATGAAAGAGAAAAAATATATGGCTTTGTTTCCCTCTGTGGTCCGACTTTTTGTCACACCCTCGATTTTTTTTTTGTCCCTTCTGCAGGCGGTCTGCGTCTCTGCATCTCAATCTAATGACGTATTAGTAGCCTATTATGGGAGATAGGAGTTCATCTCAGAAGGTCACAGTGTTAACTCTCTGTTCCAGAGACGTCTGCAGACTTACACGTGTTTGCATCTCTGTGACTGTGAGTCTGCTGCATGTGCACATACTGTACATACACACTGTCTAAGCTCTGCTGTAGATTGCACATTCACAGTGGAAGAAGCCAAAAACCAAGTAGTTAGTGTGCTGTTCAGCCTTCTACAGATTGTACTGTATGAGCACAGCTTTGGAGGTTGTGTTCTGTATTGAACTTGTAATCGCATTATAAACCACAGGATGCAAACCACGTCCCTGTTTTTAAACTCTCGATTTTTTTTCTCACTCAAGCCTAAAAGATGAAAACCACAGCGGGCTGTGGTCATGCATATTTGTTCACACCCAAAGTTAAGTCAGTCTGTGCATGTGTGGCAGACTTGAAAGGATGTTTGTGTCTATTTTGATGTCCTGATTAGCAGTATTTATATTTAGACCACATTAATCCGCTGCGTTCCCAGGGGCCCTGACACGCACGCACACACACACACACACACACACACACACACACACACACACACACACGCACACACACACACACACACACACACACATGCACCGTCTCCTTTTGTCCCTCCCATCAACGTCGGAACCGAGTCAAAGACACATTATGAAAGATACCGAACCACAGAGTGAGCGCTGAGCTCCTTTGAGTGTGTGAGGCAACTCAAATACTCAGGCAAGTTTTGCTGGTCCACTTCTGACTCACGCTCAATGTGTTTTTGCCACCAGATATTTTGGCAGATCCCAAACTCTCGAGATATAAGAACGCGTTTGCATTTCTTTCAGACCAATAGGCAGGAGTCTTTTGCCGAAATTGCAAATGAAGCTGAGTGAATGCAAACAGATACAGTACCAGTACATTCCTCCTCCTCCCATTCTGGACCTGTTTGCTGCCTGTGCACCTGTTTTCCTCCTTCTTTAAAGTTGACTTCATCACGTGTTCCGTTGCTGTGCTGGTACCTGTGAACTGGCTTTGATGACGACCTCATCCCCAGACGCGCGTCTCCCTCCTCGCCGCATGCCGTTCCGCTCTTTGCGAGGGTTTATGTGTCGGCGCGTGTGTGCGCGCGGACCTGCGTGTGCGCTCAGAACGCATGTGTGTAACAAATCCCCGCAGCGTGATGGCCTTAAGCCCTATGTTCCCTCAGAATCACTCTGAAGAGACAAATCCACAGGCTTAGGCAAATTACACACTTACACCTGCGCCTACACACACAAGCTTTCATACTCCCATATCGTCTCTGTCACCTTCTCCTTTGCTACAACGTACACACACCTGGGTCTCCGCAGCTCCTCTCTCTCTCTCTCTCTCTCTCTCTCTCTCTCTCTCTCGCCTGTCTTTCGTCTCCCTCTGTTTCACTGGTTTGCAGTCACAGGTTCACTGAGGCGTAAAGGCGAAATGGCCTCCGCGTGGAATGGAGGGGTCGATGATTTCGGAAACACCACACTGAGCGCTAATACACACACCCGCCCGTGCACACTCACACCATGTGGGTAACACGCAGACCCTGCCAGAGCTTCGCCGGCTTTCTGTATCCCACTTCCTCCCCTATGGCGGGAATGACCATATGTCGTCATGTGGCTACACTCATGGGTGTGTGCGTCTGTGCGTTCCGCGCCGCCTCGCAATGTGTTATTTCCCAGTGTGCGAGGCTGTTCAAGGAGGGAGAGTGGCTGTGAGCAGATTGTGGTAGAAAGATTGTGGAGACCAAATGTTTGAGCAGCTTCTTCAAAATAAAATCTCCAGAATGTGGTACTGTGGTCAGTTTGCACTGTAGGGCCCAGAGATGAGTTATTAATGTCACGTCTTTTAGGTAATTCAGGTTTACATAATGGGGCAATTTTATAGGAAATAATCAGACAAACACTGAGCAATTAACATCACTGTAGGTAATTATTGTTTCTTACAATGGTTATTTCCAAGCGAGCCCTTTCATCAACTATCCTTCGACTAATTAAACTGCCTGCTTTGAATGAGCTTAATTGGTAGTGCAGCTGGCTACTAGATAATCACTCAGACTTGAAGCCATGGGGATGTAAAGCAGAGGATCATCACTGTGCTCTAGTCAGGGTTTGGTTTCACACATAACAAATGGAGCAATGCAATCTCTTAAAAAGCCCAAACTTTCTGAACGTCCTATATTAACTACTCAGCCGGGGATGCTATTTTTTTGAAACATATGCGTGAATGGTACCTTTTTAACTGTATGAATGATTTATATAACAAGGCTGGAAAGTTTTTTTTTTTCTCCAAGTTTTATTCAAATGTGAAGACATGCTAATATATTTCAGCCTACACCATGGTTTTCAGGTTATGAAGAATTATTGTAGGAGTATCATCGTGTCTGAGTCCTTTTTTAGACTGATATTGCTCCTTCCTAACATACATAGTCTGCTCTTCATCTTTCATGTGTGCAAGAACAGTGCATGTATGTCTAATATCTCTATTCAAAGAGTGGACTGTAATATTTCAGTTCATTATTTGTTGCTTTAAAAAGCCTTCTCGTCTGTAGGGACCCTCAAAGTTTCATCTTGAATGTAAATACACAAAGCAGACATGGATCGACAACTCAGGGTCCGGCCCAATTAACCAGCGGAGCTGCACTGGCATGTGAACAGAGGCGGCAGCAGCGGGATGCGGTGGGCGTTTGGTTTCAAACACCCGTGGTTTTCCTGCGGGCCGCTGCTGCTGCCGCGTTTTGTTTCACTGTTCCTACAACTGCAAACCTAAACAAGATGAACACAGACCCAGAATGAGAAGGACGGGTGATGTGGGGAGGGAGACAGAGACATCACCATCATCAGCCTCTTCGTTTCTCTCTCCTGACCGTGCTTCCCCAGCGGTGGAGGCAGACCCTGCAGTCATAGCAGGGGCTATAAATGGATGCGCGAGGGTGTAATGTTCCCAATTTCAATTTCAATTTCAGTAATATGTTGAACACGGCCCAAATAACAAAGTTTCTACACTCGAAATAAGTCCAGGGAACAGTTGTAGACAAAGTAAAGTCAGAATTAATAGAAAGCTACTGGGATCAAAAAATAAAGCATCTACTGATAAATTCATGGTTTTATCAAAAGGCCTTTTAGAAATAGAATTTTTTTCAACTTGAAAGTAGTGCTGAGCTGCGTGACCCAGGCCTCCTCTTTGTCTTTTGTTTAAATTAGGCATTCTGCGCTTGATTGTGAGTGGAATTACTTTCACCCTTGACTGACAGCGAGATTAGCTTTGTCGTATTGATCTACAGCAGCGCAAGCATCCCTGATTTACACTTCACCGGCCGGTGGCTGGACATGCTCTATGACATCCTAAATCTTCTAAAGACCGTGGACCCCTTAAATATGCCCGAGAGATGAATCGACGTAAAAGCAATTATCCCTGATTGATATCTTGTATTGAATTTATATCAAACACAGTGAAAGGACAAAGGCAAAGCAGGAAAGATAAAGGGATTTTTCATTCTGAGACAGCTGAATTGTGAATTGTACAAAAGAGGCTTAATACGAGGAGGATTTAGTGCAGCCTGATATGTTTAAATGCTCTGTACGATCCTAGAGGAGAGTAATGAGTCATCCACCAGCCTGCGTGCTGAACAGCTGATCGCACCATGTGACATCACACGATACAGCGATGACAGCGTCTACTCGCTCTCCCTCACAGCTTCTTGACATCGTGACCCTCATGAAATTTCCCCAACTTGTGCCAGCAGTTAACGCTGAACCAGAGACACTGTAATGGACTCCAGGGCAGTGGAGAGGCAGCGTCGAAGTGTCAGGTCCTAAACTTTATTAAAATGCCAGGAAGTCTCAACGGGTCAGCAGGTATGTCAGGCTGCGTGATGTCAGAAAACCCTGGGCTCAGCAGAGAAAGCAAACAGATGGGTTTAGAGCATGAATAATTTTATCTTTAAAGACAAATGAGATTAGCAAATAGAATATATATATATATCATGATAGGAGCTCTTTGGTCAAATAGCTCTAGATCACTACGCTGCAGCATGAATGCGCCACAGAATGATGGGTATTATTGCACACTGGGCTCCCTGCAGCAGAATTTTAACCCAAATGGGATGGAATCCCTGGAACGTGCCGTCGTTATTAAAAATGCACGAGTAGAGAAGAAAGAAGCAACAATAAATTAATCTCGCCTGTTTTGGGGCCACACACAGCGTGCAGTACATCAGAGAGCGCGGCACTCGTCAGAGCGGCACCAGCGCCGACGTCGGAACCCGAGGCACGGTGGGCGGACCAGCGCTGGGTCCAGGCGGCGTAGGCTGGATAAAATACGAGCCGGAGTCCTGAATGAAGGTTTAATCAGACTCTAAGATAATCATGACTTATACACCTTCAAGGTGCCGTTGTAAATCTCTGAAACATTGTCATAGCAACATAAAATTTCCTCTTCCCTCTCGACGTTGCGAGGTACATGACTCACCGTAGTAATCCACCCGGCAGGTGTGCTTGTGTCACTTTAATTGGCGAGTAAAATGTGTTGCCAGCTGACACTGGAAACCTAGAGAAGTTTGATGTCTCGATTTTTTCACTTTCGGTGCCAGAACCCACTGAGCACTGGGAGTGAGAGAGCGCTGAAAAGAACAGCTTGCGTTGTACAACTTATGCATCACACATTAAATATACTTAATTACAAGTTTCCCTGTATAGCTCAACGCAGCAGTCGCGAGGGGGAGACACTTGTGTCGCCCACTTTGAGAATACAGAACCGCTTCACAGCTTCACTGCGACGAGTGTAATGCATCAGAGAGAAACCCGAGCACTGTGGCTTCATGACAGGGTGATGATGGAGCTGTTTACTTATGTTTTTACACCACGCTCTTCTATTTTCCTGCAGCGGCTCTGTCTGGCCTCGGCAGCGTCAACAGTGTCAGCTGCCACTGCCGCTTTGTGTTCCGATGCTCGCCTCTCTACTGTATTGTTCTCCGTACCCTTCCTATTTGAGTCGTATTGTGTCGCCACAGACCCGTGTACTGCTTAAAGAAGGGCCTTTATTGCAGAGTGAAATTGAAATGAGACCGCTCTGTTTGGGTTTTCTTGATATTCAGCAACATGACGTGCCTGCTACTGTTGTGCCACGCTGTAAATATGCCGCGTATTGTTCCTACACTCAGCCTTTCTCTACACAGTAGGGCTTCTCTATGCTGCTGCGTTGGATAAATGTGGGAATCCACGGCGCTGTCAGATGCTTTGGATGGAGGCAACCATCAAATGGCGCTGCTTTCAA
This sequence comes from Betta splendens, assembly GCF_900634795.4. Classification (NCBI taxonomy): domain Eukaryota; kingdom Metazoa; phylum Chordata; class Actinopteri; order Anabantiformes; family Osphronemidae; genus Betta; species Betta splendens. The sequence goes on along the minus strand of NC_040889.2, from coordinate 7,174,296 downwards.
TATTTAATAAGGTGTGACTCTGGATTAATTCAGCCCTGGTGTTTATGGAAGGAAGATGATAATGAGATTAGATGGTGCTTCTGATTGCTTTAAATACATGATCAACGCTGGAAATGGAGCCACTCTACATCAAAAACGTGATGGCATCTTTGAAAGGTCTTGTTTTTTGCTCATTAGCTATGAGACGCTATATAATTATTTAGTTGTAGTTATTATTGGTGGTTTTCAAGCGATACTCCAGCTCCCCTCAGTATCATGCTCTCACCCAGAGGATACTTGAAAGGTGGCGGTGGAAGATTTGCTCCCTGACAAAAACCACCGGCTGCTGTCAGCTTGAATTCGGTGGGATCCAGCGGCGTGAGCAATGGTTATATAGCAGGAGAGGGTTCAGCTTTCAGTGTTGAAATGTTGTCACCCCTGGACTCCATTGAAACTGACATTAAGTTGGCTGTTTTTAAAAATATAAACCCATCTCGCTGGTGTCCTGTCATAGTCCGAGGAAGTTGTGGCAGTTTTTCGCAGGTTTCACCACCTTCACCTCAGCAGGATGTTGCCAGTCAGCTGCCGTTGGGCAGCCGTGTCAGCAAAAAGATGCTTGGCTGTGTGGTTTTGGTTAATTCTCCTGTTACTTAGACTGTGTATATGCTTATGCAAGTTACTATATATGTTACACTTTTCTTGAGACCTCAGGGTCCGTCTTTGCCTCCCTGTGTCTCTGGATACTGTACCTCTGTAATTGGCTGGCAGGTCTGAAATATGGCTGTGTGTGTGTGAGAAAGAGCAGGAGCTAATGAAGGCCCATAGGAAAGTCATTATTGTAATCGTGCATTAAGGTGATTCCTGCTTAGACATTCCCTAAAAGACGCACTGCAAGAAGGATCTGAGCCATTTATTAGCGCCCTGTGTGTGTGTGTGTTTTCATCACATGCTTGTGCACCGTTTTGTGTTGTTTGTGTGTGCACTGACCTGTGTATGTGCACACATTAATAACCATTCAGCTTGTTTTGTCAGTTAAAGCCCATAGTGAGTAGAGTGTGGCCAGCCGGGTTCTTCTTCAGCAAGTTAAGGCTTATGCTGTACTGACTTTAATTAGCAGCCAAGGAGCGTGTGTTTCAGTGTGTGTGTGTGTGTGTGTGTGTGTGTGTGTGTGTGTGTTGAGGAAGTGTGTAAAATAATTAGTGTGTTTAGGTTGTTGCCTGGCTTTCCAGCACTGTATTTTGTCCACCCAAATACACACACGTGGTTGGAAATTGAGCTTTTTATAATCCCCACTGCATGTACACAGAAAACTCCTTTATTTAAACAGCATTATCTCGGTTGCACCACACGTTTCTTCCTCATTTTATTTATTTACAACTGTTGTTTCAGTCGGATACTTGTCAGTGGGAACGGATTTTGAAGGAAATATGTAAAAACATGAGGCGAAGGCACACATTAGTGGAAATAGGCCAAGCGCACACACACAGACACGCATACAAACACAGAGCTGCAGTGACAGCTATGACAGAACGGACTGTTTAGCAGAGCATCAGGCAGTTCTCCTGAGAGTGCTTAAACAGAATACCTGATCACGCAATTACCATGGAAAGAGCAGCGATGCCCTGTGTGTGTGTGTGTGTGTGTGTGTGTGTGTGTGTGTGTGTGTGTGTGTGTGTGTGTGTGTGTGTGTGTGTGTGTGTGTGTGTGTTGTCTCCCTCTTTCTGTAATGGAAGAATGGAAGTCCAGCTTCTCCCTTGAGATTGTGCCTTTTAGACTGAAGTCACATAATGGTGGTGCTGATCACTTGTTTACTACACGTTGAAGACAACACAGGATGCATGTTCATGTACTCACACTGGGGTTTTGTGTTGTATGATGCCATGAACATCAGAACAGAAGTGACAGCAGAAACTGAATCACTGACCTTTCGCATACACACGTGAGTCAGTCCAAGATTAGGATTTGCTGGCGTCATCCACTGTATCTTGAAGCAGGTGAAGCTAAACTGCTTAAGAAGTTTCCATTCAGTCATTTCCTGTACTTCAGGTCTGAAGCTTAATTGAGCCCAATTGAAAACACCTGTGTGTCCAAATTAAAAACTACATTTTACATAACTGTGCTTCCTGTCGTAAACCGCACATAATGATGCTTTCACTTTTGATTTCTCCGATTTGTTTGCCATAATTATACAGATGTGGTATTTGTTGATTAAAGGTAATTGATTAAAATGCTAAATAGAAAACACTTGACGATTGCTTGTGTGCAATTTTGTGTAATAACAGTGTGCTCGTCCCACCGGAGAGGTTCTTAATTTATTTTCAGCACTGACATTTTCCTTAATTTAGATTCTGCACCTGGTCATTGTTCAGCTGTTGAGCCTTCACAGCAGATATGAAATGATCACATCTTATTGTTTTTCCACCACTTTATCTGTACCCCGGGCGTTTTAACGAAGGACAAACAAGTACAAGGGCAAAGCACTTCTCTGTTTTCACTGATTCAGTGAAATGTAAAACGAGAGTGAGAGATTTGGGGAAGAGGGAGAGACAGGGGTTGATGGCCTGTGAAAAATAGAAAGGGAACAAGGTAAGAGACAGAGAGGGTCATTCGAACATGGGGAGGCTTTTTTATACACAGGCATAATAAAGAGGGGGGATTTGGAAAGCTTGATGGCTTTTGAAAAACGAGGGCAGAGACGAACAAGTAAAGAGTGAGATGAAAAATTAGCCAAAGGGTGGAGTTCGAAATGGAGGACAACGACCTTTGGAAAACAGTGAGTGAGAGGCCAAAAAAATGTAATGGAGAGAAATAAGAAGATGAAAGAAATGAGAGAGAACCACTCATTTAGATGCCTGCAGTAGAGGAGAGGACAAGGAGGACAAATGGCACTAAAGAAATCAAGATAAGAGTGATTTATTAGAAGCTCGGATCAAAAAGAGGCCAAGAAGACAAACACACAGATGTAGGAAGCTTTATTTAACGTCTATGGAACAGCTCCCAAATGACTAAATGACTTTATTTGAATGGGCTTACTGTTACTGACCGGTATGAACAATGGCTGCAAACAGAAGAACCTGATGATTAACAGATTATTAAATTCACTCTTCACTAAGAATAGTCATGCTTTTCTTCTGTTGCTTCTCGTCTTTGTGCGCTCACTTCTTTCAGTCTCCAGTCATCCCACACAGTTGATGCATATTTCATACGGATGGAAGATAAAGGAAAGTAATGTTTTCACCAGGCTTTATCTTTGGGAAGTAGAAGCATTTATAGTTATCAAGTTTTCCCAGTAAACTTTAAATTCCTGACTTTAGAACAATTTCAACTAAACCCAGTCTCATAGGGGCCTTTTCTGAAATACTGTATACTGTATCTACAACAGTACGCAATTGTGTCGTGATCTACAGTTATTGTATAGAGTAAATAGATAATTTGCTCAGTATAATCTTAGCTTTTGTCTTTGTGATGATGGATTCATGGGTCTGTGCGATGCCAGCAAGTAAGACATTAAACACTAAACCAGTGGTGGATCAGTCTGGATGGAGGTAATGTTAATGACCTTCTGTTTGCTGAGGCTCGTCGGGCCACCAGGGGCACATGCACTGCACACCTGTTACACACCTGTGATTCACTGACTCAGAAGCATGTGGAGATTTTAAAAACCTCCAACTAGATTTAATTATCGGTATAAAAAAAAATGTGGAGCAGTGAGGTGAAGGGGGACAGATGCCTCAACTGGAAGTGCAGGATGGTCCAGAGCGTGTGTGTGTGAGTGAGATCAGCCATGTCCAGCGTTGATGCAAGTTAAACTCAATAAAAGAAGGAAAGTTAAAGACTTTGAGGGGTTGAAGGGCAGACTAAAAGAGAAGGATGGAGGGAGAGAGAAGCTTTTGATGCTCTGCCAATATTGTTCAACTACGGCGCCGATGGCAGACAGTGAAATAGAAAGAGAGAGCGAAAGAGATCCCAGAATCCTGGGGGAGGAAAATCCTCAGTGGGTCGGAGCAGAGATCTGTCTACATTCCTGTCATGGCGGAGGGAGGACTCAATAAGAATGACAAGGGAAGGAGAGGAAGAGAGCGAAAAAGATTGAATCACTGAAAGAGAGGGGGAGTGAGAGGAGTGCGTGTCATATGATGGAAATTATTCAAAGCACCTTCTACAGTATTTTCCCCTGCCAGAAGTCGTATTCATATTCATAGCGAGCATGTTATTGACATTCATGTGAATCCCCGGCTCATTCTTCTCTGTATTCATCTAAATGTTTTAAATCTTTGCTGCTTCCTTGTCTTCCTTTGACTTGATTATAGCGCCGCGCCGGTTTGTGTTCTCTCTGTGGTCACATGAAAGGCAGGGAAGTAAAATGTGATGCAGCAGAGAACATGAAAACAAAGGCAGGTGAAGGTCAGAGAGGAAGGAGGTGAAGCTTTCTCTCCCCGTCAATCAAAGTACAGTACAGGTCTGTTATCCTGTTCCATAGACAGTATCACATATTTACTTACTGAGGCAGAACAGTCCTCACAGTCCTGCTGTTAGAGACATGACGGAGAATTGAGTTGATAAACTCATATATTACATCATCCCACCATAATACGAAGCAACACGAAGAACTACAAGCTTTGATAGCTGGTGAAGATCCGGCTCCTAGTGCTTCACTGCTTGCTGTTTGTGTAAGTGACCGGGGAGAGAAGAACCCAAACGCAGGCAGATGTTGGCCATGGACAGATGAGCGGAGAGAGGAACCGGCAGAGATGTGGACCCAGAGAGCAGTAATAGGACAAATACAAGGGGGCGTTTCTCCTCATACCTATACCTCATTATATCAGTTTAATGATTTAGGCCACCACTCCATTCCTTCAGTGCTTCACAGTTACTCTCCTGAAATACGTACTCCTCACAAAAGCTACAGTTTTACTGCAATTTCTTGAGCAGCGATGGTGAGACTTTATGAGCATTTGCGTGTTTTATAGTTCAGATAATCGCAAAGGTTAATCTGAAACAAAGCAACTTGATCCGCAATTGAAATAATAGATGATGGTGGCGCTTGTATGGATTGTGCTTCGCTTTGCCAGGTAGCCGAGGCCTCGGCACGTTCCATATGACTCTCGCTTGGAATTCCCCACCTAAAGTGTGGCGTGGGTGGTGAGATTGCTCAAGGTAGATTAGCAAGGACTCTGTTGGACAAGGCTGACAGCACCAATGGCCACTTCAGGACTTTGGGATGAGTCTGTGTGTGTGTGTGTGTGTGTGTGTGTGTGTCTGAGCACACATGACGGTCTGTGTGGGTGCAGGCGCGTTATCATGAAGCCATTACCAGAGAGAGCTGCAGTCCATCATATTAGAGTTAAGAGTAGTCTTATTAAGATAAGAAGGAATGAGACAGAACTAAAGCTCATGTGAACCGCTGATAAGACCAAACAGTGTCCGACAGTGAGCGCACAGTTATGCCTGTGCGCTCTCTGTAACACATGATCTCTGCCTTCATCACCATCTTGAATGAAGGAAATCAGAGATTAGCAGCTAATTGGGCTCAGGGCTTTACTTGTGAGGTTTCTCATTGGTCCACTGGGCTAAAGCTCATGCTGGAACTTAAAAAACCACCGTCCTGGTGAGGATAACTAAGCCATTAAAGCTTTGGCTCTCTGGGTATTTCCTTTTATGATAGGTGGGGAATCATTTTCTGAAAAGTAACAGCTACATTTGGAGACGAGATACACAATGGCGAAGCGTACAAAATATGAAATAAGATGTAAATGATCCAGGAACAAGTTATAGAGCTTAAGAGACTATACGAGTAGCTTAAAGGCCATTAAGCTGTCAGCCAGGCTGTTCCCAACCTCTCCTTGGTGCTGCAGACAAGGAAGCTCTGATAATAGGCTGCCAAATCGCGTTGTCAAGTGAGCGATAACGTGACTCATTGTGGAAAGGCCGGCTCACGCATTAAAAAAACAAAGACTTCTTTCCACTATCTGATTCAGATGTTAGACTGTCCCTAAGTGCACGGCGTTTACATTTGTTCCCACTCAGTGGCTGCGTCACAGCGCAGTGACGGTGTCACTTGGACAACAAAGAAATGAAGGCAGTGGGCCGTTGGCGGTGATGGATTACCTATTTCAAGTCAGGTTTAAGCCTCTGCGGGCTGATTTCCATAGCATGCTGAAATGAAGTGAAGCAGTGGCTGCATGGAAGACGAATTCAATTTAAGAGGGTTAGTAAAAACATAATTGTGTTTGATGCTTTTCTAAAAGCTCAGTGTGTTGCTGTGGAATCTGTTGCTTTCTTTTTTACCAACCTGGACCTGAATGCGTCTCCCTCAGCATGTCCACACTGATGGGGCCCAGACTAGTATGATGGTATCAATCTCTGTGTATTGATCCACCTGCACTTCTATTTGCAACACACACACACTCATGCACACAAGTGGCCAATAAATGTTACTGTTGCTAGCAGCACCTCGACCCATAAAGACCTGTAGAGGTCCAAGTAATCAGCGGGTATGTTGTAAACTGGAGGATGACTGTGTGTGTGTGTGTGTGTGTGTGTGTGTGTGTGTGTGTGTGTGTGTGTGTGTGTGTGTGTGTGTGTGTGTGTTTGTGTGTGTGTGTCTCAGACACATAGATAAGTCAGCCAGTGCCATGATGAGGGGGGAGGATGCTGTGGTGGTTCACAGCTGGCATTTTATGGCACCTCAGCATTCCTCATGGCCGGCCTCTGTCTCCCCCTTTCATTCTGCTGCCTCTATCTACCTCCAATTCCCTGCATCACAGCTTTTATCCCTTTTTTTTTCTATTTTTATTTTCTCCTCCTCTGCACACACTTGTCCAACCTCTCACAGTTTGATGTCTTCTCCTCCTGTCGGTCCTGCTGTATTCTCTCTTTTGTTTTATTCTCCTTGTCCGCTTTTTTCCTTCGTTTTCCCATTTCGCTGTTTCATCATTTGCCTCTCTCCACCTCCGTTGCCTGTCCCTCTTTTCTTGCTTTTACAGCGAGGCATCAGAGCTCTCCAGTGCACTGTGTGAATGCCTGATCAGTCCTGTGTCCTTTACAAGGCTCCACTCTTGCCCATTGCTCTCCTTCCTAACCTTGCCTCTCTTTTATCCACCACTCTTATATTTGTCTTCCACTCTTTTGCATCCTATCTTTTGGTTTATTTACTGGCCAAGAGGCCTCCAGCCATTTACAAGGACCCCGTGCTGCCTAGGGGACACCCCAGAGACGAGAGGAGGGGGAGCAGTTACAGTCTGACTGAAGCTGAGATAGATTGCCTATCAATTGTTTTGTGCTGAGGACGGTATTGCTCATCCCACTCGCATGTTGCCAATATCTTCCCTGATCACCCTCCTATTGATTCAGGCTGTTACAGAAATGGTCGGGTCATGTGTTTTCCTGCACCTCAGTTGTCTGATAACCAACCTTTCACCCTGGCCAGTGATACTCAAAATAATCAAGCTATTGATTCATGGTGTGGCAAAATCACATAGACTATCCCCTTACAAAAGGTCTAGGGTGCAAAGATTAAAAGAGCAATCCATAGCTATTCATGCAAAGGCGTTGTTGAGATGACCACAACATCCAAGATTAAGTTAAAGATCCAACTTTCCACTGGTCTTAGCTAAACAGAGGCACTGGAAACAAAATGTGTCCTGAGACAGTGGAGACATGGGGTTGAGGGGTACAAAGACTTGGATGTCGTTGGCATAGAAACAATAGTAAGAGCTTTGTGAGTGGATGAAAGAATGTGGTACTGATGGAGGAGAGAGGGCTGGGATCTGCATGCGTTCTTCTCCTCCTTAAAGGTTCATACAGATAAGCAGGATTTGCTTATTCGTTATTCAGATATATTGTTACAGATATTGTCAGTGACTGTGTTTGGGATTAAAAACAGATTTTTATTTAAATGAGCAGGATTAGGAAGAATTTATTCAGTGATGTAAGTAAATTTAAAGTGGTTGTGCTGTAATTAAAAAGTTTTTATGAGTACATAGTTTAATCTCTTTAAATATCCAGTGCCAGGTTAATTCAGATACAAATTATTTAATTATTAGTTCTCAGTTTAGTGTATTTAAGATGCCTGTTTTTAATAGCTGTTCTTAACCAGTGACAAAGCAAAATAGCGTTTGGTTTCTTCATCCTCATTAAATGATTTCCCAGAATTCCAACTCTATATTGTACACATCCAGCTGGACGAGCTGGGAGCTGATCTGTCACGGGGCACACAGGCAGATTCCTTCGCAGGCTTTCTCACAGGACTCCTGCTGGATGTTCAGTTAAATCACACGCGGGTTCCTGTCATCTCTGTAATTGAAAGAGAAACAGTTGATATGCAGGCATGTCGAACTGTCATACGCCTGTCTTTCCGGTAATGTAATATTAATAGATGGTTACCCAGAGGAAATACTCCTTCAGGTCTGCCTTATAATGATAACACTTGATCTTTTCATGCTGTTGTGTGTGGGAGACATGTACTATACATGCACACAGTTGGCACTTCATTTTGTGGGCCACCTAATTAAAGCTGATGTCGTTTTCTCTTTAAAAAAGGATAGATTTTAGTGCATCGTTATTTTTGAGGTCACAATTGGTGAAAGATGCAAATTCTAGCAAAAGTGCTGTTATCTTTGAGTTAAAGAAGACTTCATACATTTTGTTACACCAGTCTGGTAGTGCTTTGTCAGTAACCATCCTTATGTTTGAAACGATTCATCTAATTTACAAGTGGAACTTGCTGCCTTGCATTATAGCAAAAATAAATGCAGTGCAGCCTCCACATCTTCTTTACTGCCACATGGAACCCACTCTGTTGTCAATGCGTAGGTGAAGACCACCAGTAAAGCAGTTTTCTGTGGCAAAGGTGTGAGAAACCGCTTGAGGAAAGCAGCTTGAGACGCAGAAGTGTTTTGACAGGACTACATTAAGGAAAGGTCACAAGGTTATTGAACATAGCTATTGAGGAGCTGCTTACATGGAAATTGATGGAGGGAGGACGGCTGAGCTGTGGAGGATGGGAGAGTGTGGACTTTTATAGGAAGAGAGAAAGAAAGAAAGACTAAACAGTAGCTGAAACAAAGGTATGGGTAACGCACCATTGCACCCTTGTTTTCCCCTGATTCCGGGTGTATTTTTCTGCTTTTACTTCCCTTCTGACAGCTTTAATCAACACAATAAGGCTTGCTGAGATTTCATTATGGAGCCTTTGCCTCAGGGGCCTTTAACAATGGATAGATGGATGCATATTTTTTAAAGAAACAGGGATAGAGATGTTTGGCAGGTGGAGGTAGAGAGATTGGGTTGGATGAAGTTAACCAGAAAGCGAGAGAGTCAATAAAGTGGAGAAGCACTCTACAACAGAAAGACAAAGGGTAGAAGGTGAGAGAGAAAAGATGAATGGGTGAGGAGGCGCAAAGACAGGGAGTGAATCGATAGATGGGTACTGACACCCCCGCTGAGGGAATGGCTGAAGTAATGGTGCTATGTAGCTGCTTGATTGGCCCTGAGCAGCATGGGGGCCTGCAGAGAAGCAGATCAGTCCCACACTTTGTGGATAACAGGGTCAAAGGGCACCCAGCGGAGAGACACATCACTTTTGATGTTCTTTATTAGGCAGGAGAGCGGAGAGAAACATCTTAACCCTCACCTCGGTACTTACAGTGTGTTTATACAGTAGACAACCACAAACAAGTTTACGTGAATGGATATAACTGTCTACCCAGCCATGACTGATAGACAGAGACCGAGAGAGAATCACAGTAACTAAGGAGAAATCCAGATTGATCTGTTACTCAGTCAAATAGCAAATCTAATTGTGTGCGTAAGCGTATGTGTGTGTGTGTTTGAAATGCGAGGGTTTTTTCCCCTCGCCGTCTCCAAGGGAACAACCAGCTGGCGAAACCTTTTATAAATGTTGGCTCAATATCCTAAAATAACGAGAGTAAGTTTTACAAGCACATAATTGGAATTTTCATTTCCATGACAACATGATTTAAATTATGAAAGGAGCTCCTCAATCTACCTCTGGAACATGGCAGTAATGATCCTCTCTGCACTCCCCTCCATTCAGTGACCCCTCAGTAATCTTCAGTTAGTTCTAAGTTTTCTTCTAACTGAACTGTAACACCATCACCGCTGACCCCTTTTTTCTCCAGCTGCCACACTTGACTGGTTGCATTTGAGGGCATCAAAGTGTGTTTCTTTGTGTTTATGGACCTGTGCGCTCTTTGTTTAACACGTCTGCTGAGTGTGTGCGGTTGTTCAGTGCGCAGGCCTTCATTCATGTTTCTCTGTCACACACTCAACTCAGGCAGTGCTTAGTAAATGCCGCTGGACTCTACTCTGTCTCTCTACCCTTTTTACACAGGTCACACTGCCCTTCCTTCGCCACAATTCTGTACATACAAGGACTCACACTGGCAAATACACAACCTCTATCCTCTATCTGGTGTTTTTGCCAATAGACCCGGATTCATAAGACTTTTAGTTTTTTCATTGTTGGGAAACTGCCATGTCATTTTTTCCTAATGGATGACACAGTTTCCACCGCATGCTTTGACTGCTGCTTCCACTGCCAAGTAAATAAAGAACTAATGGTTTGTACACAAGGCAATATAGAGGCTGTGATTAAAAGGATCTGCCTGTTTTCTCACACGCTTATTGTTGACTTCTGTTGTGGGATGTGTAATTGAGATGGTGTTAAGACGAGCCACGTGCTACTGATATGGCTCACTGGGAGCACACGAGGAGAGATGGGTGGCGCACAGCAAAGGCTGCTGCTGAGAATAGAGAGGAGATGGACAGAGTCGATGCACAGGTAGACAGACTCACCAATCCTGGCAGGATGTTGTGATGATGCACGTCGAGGCAGGGATAAGTGAGGTACTGGATGCACAGTGTGATACCAAATCCGTGGGAGAGGTTGAGGCTAGTGGGGCGGATAAAGAAGGGAAATAGAGGAGAGACACTTACTGTGCTATTGATACCTCCCTGGGAGTTGGGGAACAGAGGCGTGCAAAGAATGAATGATACGGTGAGACAATTAAAACAGACAAACTGTATCAGGTGCTTCTAGAGAAACTGGTAAGGTTGGGAGAATCAGAAGGAAAATAGAAATGGAGAAACACAACGAGGGGAAAAAAGAAGCCTAAAGAATTGATTTGAAAACAGGAGTAAGTGTTTGAATGGTAGCCGGGGTGTTGCTGTTCACCACAGGGGCGTGAAGCAAACAGCAAAGCTGAGACGTCTCCACACTGTGGGGCCTGGTGGGTTGTGTCTGCTGATTGACAGTAATTGTGGACTTTCTTCCTGCGTCGAACGCTAGACTTTGGAATAGTTGGGCCAAAAAACACTTGACTGTGATGAGGCAGGTTCTCTCAATCAGCTGACTGTTGACGCTCTGTAAATCTGCTTCATTATTGTCTTAATGTACCTCATTTCACATAGATTCCAGTGCATGAATATTCCTTTTAGTTGCAGAGGTTTTCTTCTGTCCTGTCGCCTTAAACGGCAAAAAGAAGCTACAAAACCCTTCTCGTCAACTCTCCATGCGGCCTCTATTTTTGCATGAGCAAACATAACGGTGTTGTGGTGCAGATGGCACTTGGTTTGGATTATAAAAAATACATTACCAAGAGATTTGGGCGGGAGTCTGGCATGAAACACGAGCATCACCTTGTGACACGGCCTAGGCAGGTGCAGGGCGACGCTCAAATCACCGTAATCCCTAAAGCTGAAATTCCACTGCCGCAGCGCTGCCATTAACATACCCCCGCTGCACCTCTCCACCTACTTAAGTGCAGTCAGGTTCAGGGCGGGTCAGTGAAATAGCAAACCCTTGCAGATAAAAGAAAAACCTTTTGTGTGCCTGTTAAAAATGTCACATACCCAGAGCAAAGCCCCTCTGTGCTCTGTCATGAAGATAGAGCCCTCTGACTCACATACTGTAGCCAGCGCGGCTTCAGCTCCTCGCGTCTCGTCGCCTGAGCTTTTGGCAGTAAGCACCATGTCCATTGATGCTGCAAGAAGTAAAGCCCTGGGCTGACAGAAGGCGTGTCGATACCTGAAGAACCCTCTATGTGCAAGGCACATCGATCTTGTGAATTATATGCATTGGCCAGAAATGGCTCAAAGTGCATTTACAGCACCTATTCAAAGAACAGGAGTCTGTATTTATTTGTTGTGGAGAGCAATCTATGTGTTGGATCATTCACCCTGTGATACTGATGTAGCTGGGGTAAATGATTTGAAAGGAATCAGTTCAATGTGACTGATGGGAGTGGCCCCTGGATAACATGATTTGGTAACAAATTGATTCCCCAATTTTTTTCTTGAGACCTGATATGTGAGGGGTAAAAGAAATGCAACCGGATTTTCATTGCTTTAAGCTTTTTGGGAGTAAACATTTATTTTCAAATGTCAGTCACAATCTGATGGAAGTCTTGCTTTAGCTTTAAGACGATCTGCCAACAAAACCATGTTTCTTAGTATAATATATAGACTAGAACCAGCTGTAATGAATGAAACCAGGTGCGTACACATTTCATTCAGCTCAAGTTGAAATACATTCCCAGAGAAAAAACGGTTTTAAGGTTTTGCTAGATGACTTTAACATGGAGGCCCTGTTTAGCTTAGTGATGGGAATTTGGCTCCTACGCGGCTCTTCACTCACCGAACTGTAGCTACGCATTAGCAAGGGTGGAAGCAGCCAGCCAGCGTCAGGTGGAAGCGGACGGCATCTAAAACCTGCAAAGTGTTCCCACATTCACATTCTGTAATGTCATTGCCGTTGAGCCGCCCACACAGACGCTATGAGCGGCAATAACCCTGCATGGTTGTGGCCATTCAGAGGCCATAATGCCTCCTATACGTTGTGCTCATTGGCACATTGCAATATGACCAAATTAGTGACTGAGGGCTCAACGGGCTGGACAGCTGCGGTGCACTGTGTTGACTTATCGATGGACTTCCATCGAATATTTAATGATTGGGCGACTGTGGATTCCGTTAAACACTGCCACTTATTGCCGCCTTGACTTGCTGATGCACAATTTTCGTGTCACAGCCGGCACTTGCACCGCTGGGCGACTGATTCTGTTGATTTGGCACAGATGAACACTGATAAACTGGCAAGCCAAGTGTGCGCGCCGGCGTGCGAGTGCGTCGATACAAACACAAGCCGTGGAATTGAGTTCGTGGCATCTTCAGCTTGGGTGAATGAGTGGTGGATCCCAGCTTACTGTGGGGATGATTGATCACATTTGTTTTCCGTCTGGTGTGTTTGTGGCAACTGTTAGCATCATCCACTCTTTTGCCTGAGAGCTGTAAACAGATGCAGCAGCCATGCTCTGTTAGTTACTATATACAGTTGATGTACAGTAAGATGCACGACAGCTGTGCAGCTCTTTGTTTCAGGCAAAGCTCTGCTCTGCCTCTACATTATTCTGTTGATGGTGGAGCAAAATAGGGCTGCAATATTATGCTCCTAGTGTGATTTTCTATCCTTGTCATCCTAAATGTTTAACTCGCTTCATATAATTCTTATATAAAGTGTATTATATAGCAAGAAAAGAACAGTTTACATACTAATGTGTTGTGCTTGCACGTTTATATGCAACATTTCAGCTTGTTTGCTGAAAAGCAGCAATCATGAAAACAACTGTCAAATGCCGTTATCCTGCTAAAGTAGGGTTATTTTCATAACTACCATTCATATCGCTGAGGAGTAAATGGGTCATGAAAAACAAATTCCTACTGTATAAGTACAAAAAGACCATACGTCCCGATTTCAGATGTGGAAATGAGAATTTCACCCACTTGTTTGTCAATATCATGAATTTTAAATAGATCACCCTTGATGCACAAACCCACACATACTGAACTTTTGTTATGGCCAAAGAAAGTAAACCCTTCCAGATTCATACTTTTATATTGAACTACAGTAAGTGTGTGTCCCAGTGAAAACATGTCTTAATATTTACAATGCTCCAATCAATGTATTATTGGACCATTTGTTTTTACATCCTTCCAGAACTCGATGTGACATTTCACTTTTGGGAGCACGTGAGGCTACGCTAACCCTGTTTGCTAGCATCCTGGCCATGTGTGTGCTTTGTAGGTGCCTGTTGTTCTGCGTGTGTGCATTTACAGTACATTGCTGCCGTTCCACTTTCACAATGGGGTCTAAACGTTTGAGATGCAAGGAAGAAAAACAACATCTGGGTTTCCATCACCTCTTGAGTTCAACCGCCTAATGAGCCACCATAACAACAACAAGCGCATTTTATTTACACAGATTAGCCCGGCGCTTGTGCTGACCGTTGATGCGAGGCTCCCAGCGGGATTTGTGAAGGGACATTTTTAATAAAGTTTGGTCCAACAAGATGTCTGGAGACAGATACAAAGCTTTGTATTCTGTGCTTCTGCAATGATGCAGAAGGTCGAATGCGCAATAATTAGCAATGTTTGATTTACACTGTTGTAGCTGCTGATTGGTGCAAATCACAGTTCAGTTTAAACTGCAAATGAAGCCTTGGAACTGCTCCCCTGGGGAGCGAAGCGGCCAGCAACGTTACAGGATTGGTCATGAATGAACTGATATTGTTTCAAAGACTTTCCTGCGAACACTTGACACTAAACTTGAGCTTGGATGACTGCGGAGGAAAGTACATGACAGCTGGGACTCCTTGATCTTCTTTAGGCCTCAAGTAGTGCCTTGCACAGCTTTGAGGTGTGTTTGGTTTATTATCCTGCTGCAGTATGAATCATTCTCTACAAATATGTGAACCAGAAGGATGGCATGTCTCGGAAGAAAGGAGCTGTCAAGGGTGCAGTCGATTTGGTGCAGCTCTAGATTAGGCTGCTCACTGCGGTATCATTCTGTCCTCTTCATATTCTTACACCCTTCTCTTACTGCCACACATTGAACTAGGGTTCACCAGTAAAACATGTCTTTCAGTCGTTAACAGTGGGGTCCAACCTCACCCTGAATGTGTTCGGTGATTCACTGTTCCTTTATGTGGAGTCGTTGCTCTCCAGAGTCTTGTGTTCTTTGTATGTGATAGAGAATTCACTAAATAAAGTAATTTTTAATCTTGAAGCTTGGATTTGTGGTCACCTTGATTCCCTTTGGGCTGAAGTGGACTAAGTTCTAGAGGGTTGTTGGCTCCCCCCTTAGTAACCTTTGGTGGTGCTACAGTATGGTTTGATCCTGAGACCACCACAGTCTGGTTTATCTCTGGCACCTCTGCTGCTAATTTGTTAGCTATAAACGTTGTGCTGAAAACCTTGATTTTCTTTCAATAGCCTCTGATGAGTCGGTCACCTCAGGTGCTCCCTGTTCAGAGAACTCCCAGAGAGTTGACCTTTTGTACAAAGTCTTAATGTGGCAAAAGTAAAGAATTTGTCTTCTTCATGTTGCAGCGTCTTGTGTTTCTAAGCCCTCAAACTTTCTAATTATTTCCAGGATTGGATAAATTTTTTTGTGTTTTCGGACAAATGCACTGTAAATAGAGTATGTTTGTCTGCTTGCAGTATATCCGTGTGTGCGTGATATCCTTCATCCTCAGATAAGACACGGGCTGGAGAACAGTTGGGCATCCTGGCCTGTGGAGTAGCAGGCATCAGGAGGGATCTGATGCGCTACACACACACACACACACACACACACACACACACACACACACACACACACACACACACACACACACACTGAGCTCATAGCCCTTTTCTGAGGGCACAGCTGTAATTGGATGTCTGATTACTGTCAGATACTGTGTGTAGGAGAACGAGAGAGGGGGTGGGGAAGAGAAAATGCCAGAGAAATGAAGGAAAATTCATCTCTCAGGGAAAGTGTGTTGGCATCAGTGGGACAGAAGAAAGCGAGACACCGAGAAGTCGCAGAGAGGAAGAGAGGGATGAAAAGTACTAGACAGCGAGGTGGACATGTTCCGTCTGTGATCTCTGAGCTTTGCGATGACCTTGTGCTTTTTATCTGTGCTCTGACATCCAATCATCCTTCCCTTATCTCCGTCCGTCCTCACCTCATACCCTACATCTTTTCATCTTTCCATCCTTTTCCTATTTCTTCCTTCCCAACGGACTCCTCCCCTTTGTCCTTATCTCCTTCCCTGTCTGTCCATCCCTTCCTTTGAGCTTCTCTCCATCCTTCCATCCATCCTGGCATCTTCCACCATCCAGCAGGAACCCGGTGGGATTAATCTGATTGATTGGAAAGCGGTGTGGCTTGTCTGTCTGCAGAATCACGCCAGTCTCCCAGTGTAGTGAGATAGTGAACAGTTAACTTGACAGCCTTCTGCTCTCTGTATGTTTCTGAAGTCCAGAAACTGCTTCTCGTCTGCATTGCATCCACTTTTGTTTTATCTATTTTCCCTCCACACACTCGAGCGTTGGCACTTAGCTTGTATCTTCTATAATTGGTTTTCTCCCCTAATACAGTATGAACCGACCACAATGGAAGCTCGCACGTACACACTGATAAAAGCACTTCTTCCTCTGTATTTTCTCTGACTTCCTAACACATCGCAGCAGGCAGAAGGTGTCCACCTGCCTCCCCTCAGACTCAAGCAAGTGCTGACTTCAGCTAGACTGCTCAGCTCCTGTGGATAAGACAGACCTGCCCCCCACCCCCTTCACACTCGCACGCGTACACACCCATTTCATGTGCGATCGTAGGCGAAGTGAGATGTTAAAAGGCCAAGATCTTCCGTCTCCATCCATCTCCTTTTACTCTCTTGCTCACACACGCTCCGTCTCCCGTGTGTGTTCTTTGTGCATCTCTCTTTTCATTCTTCCACACACATACACACATTCAAGAAATGTGGGATATGCGTATGTGTAAAAGTCTGACTGTGTACTGTGAAATACTGGAATCTATTTTCTGTGTAATAAACAGCTTTTTAATTTAGTGTTTGCCTCAGAGAGAAATTATATAAATGTTTTCCTGTTACTGTAGGTGTCAGTGACAGCACAAATACTGACAGCGTCAGCTGCAAGTGTTCATGGAGATAAGAGGCAGGACTGAGTGTACCCTGTTCTGTACCTGGTACTCATAGATGATAACTACTAGTTTTAAATACCACAGATGTATTAACAGGATGGCGATGTCGTCATTACTGCGTGAAGGTATGGAGGTGCACTTTTGCTAATGGCATGGGCGTCATGGACATCTGACTCATATGTCCACTCATATGCAGCTGTGGAAACATAAGTCCCCACATCTTTCTTGCTTGCTTCAGCAGGAGAAGGACAAGCGTCATTCTGCAGGTATCACAACAGAGTGGCTTTGACTCCACAGCGTACGAGTTCGCCTCCCTGCTGTCTAGACCTGTCACCTACTCAAAACATTCGGTCCATTATCAAGCAAAGAATATGACAAAGGGCTGTTAAGCAGTTGAGAACAGCAAAGGGAAGTGCTTTGAGAACTACAGCAGTCAGTCTCCTGAGGCCCCAGACGTTTACAGAGTGCTAGTGGAGGTGATGCAACACAGTGGTAAACATGCTCCTGTCCTGACTTTTCTGAAAAGAGTTACGCCATCAAATTTATAGATCACTGCAGCCTGCATTTATTTATATATTTATAGCGTTCCAGTTGTTCTGTAGATTTAGCTACAAATGTTGTTTTCTCTCACTTATTAAATGTTTATGCACTGCTTTAATAAATCATGTCGGGCGTTTTTGGCTTCAGATTAAAGCTCAAAAGTTTGTTGTTTCACATTTTACAGTACTTTTCATTCTTTGCGGAAGGCACTGAGCCTTTGGGACAGTTGCAATAGTACAACGGACACTGTACCACTGCTTTAGTAACACAACTCCAGTGATTCTAACTGCATTTAGTTGCTTACTACAAATTATATTTGAGACATCTTATTATGTGCAGAGTGGATGATTGCAAACAAGCAGTAACCACCTTCCACCTCAATTTATATTCAGATATATCACAACACTGTGTGCAGATATCTCATAAGTTTGTATCAGCGTGTCAGCGCCGTGTGAACTTCCCAAATATTTATCAGTCCTGAACGATTTTTCACATTTCCATAAGTGTTTCATTACTAGTGAATTACTGTAGAAGCAAGTTCAGACCTAAATCTGTTAGAGGCTCACAAAATCTTGTCCACCTCAGGCTTGGTTCAGGTCTGAGCGGAATCGTTTCGGGTTGAGGTTAGAACCGTCTTAAATTTTCAGGCCCATTCGAGGCTCTAAGGCCTGTGTGCTTCAAGACGTAGTTTAATGGGAGGATGTAAATTTCCTGGGACAGCGTTTCTGTGGGTGTTGTCAATGATTCATTAGCAAGCCTTGGGAGACGTTTCAAGTCAGACTAAAAAATGCGCAGAACACTATTTACTGCACCAAGTTTATCCACAACCGAGCAAGAGGAGCCGCGCTCATACAGTAGTTAGTGCAGTTCACACGAGTACACGAGCGTCGGTGAGCCGGACCGGCCCGCGCGGGAAGCCTTTAACACGCTCACACCCATCACTTCAAAGGCCCACGTCGCTGTGCCCCGAGTCACGAAGCAAGCGTGGAGAAGCAGAGGGCAACTTTTAATTTCATAGCAGCGCTAATGAGGCTGTAAGAAAGAGTGTGTGCATGTGTGTTCGCATCAGAATGCAGTATATCAGTACAGTATATACAGAAGTCCACAGGCAGGTGCTTCTGTGGGGGTGAAAGCAGTGGGTGGGTTTTATCAGAGAAATACATCCCAGGCTGCAGACAGAAATTAATTTCTATGCAGATGTGTTGGTCCAAGCATATTGACTCCAGTGGACACCATTGACACGTGTGTGTGTGTGTGTGTGTGTGTGTGTGTGTGTGTGTGTGTGTGTGTGTGTGTGTGTGTGTGTGTGTGTGTGTGTGTGTGTGTGTGTGTGTGCTTAGAGAAATGCACTGAAAGCGAAACAAAGAACTGTTTAAGGTGGGGACTGATTTTGCTGCCATCACACACACACACACACACACACACACACACACACACACACACACACACACACACACACACACACACACACACACACACACACTGGCCTCTTCCTCCTCTGTGACAGTGTATTACTCACCTTGCGTTGCAGGAGCCCACATTAATATCTGCGTGTCCAGGCTGTGATGCCGGTATAACTACATTACAAGATGCATGAGTGTGTCAGCCAGTGGTTCCGCTGAGCTCCTGCGGTGTTGAATCAAGGGTCAGTGCAGGATACGCTACAGCTTTATGATGGGATGCAAATGACTTCTGTTGGTGAAATTCTTTCAAATAATATAGTCAAATATAAAAGAGAAGCAGGCAAATGAGTTGGACGGCAGTAAAGTGATAGGTGTAAAGACAGGCGGACGTGAAATGGGCTTGGACCCAGCGGTAGCGGAACAAGCGTGCAGCCCTGCTGGCTTCTCCAGGAGTCATGTAGCTCTGCCTGCTACACGCGTGTAATTGTAATCCTTAAGTTTCCCTGAAGCCTCCGGGTGTGCGTGGATTGCTGCTCACGGTGAGTGCAGCCACAGGCGCTTTGTTCTGCCTTAAACTCTAGCAGGAATCTGTAAAGTTTTGACGAGCTGAAGGTGAGCGTGACATGACGCACGCAGTGGGAGATGAGCACTTATTATTTCCCTCTCCGTTCAGGCCTCCTTTGCTTAATAGATGGAATAGTGTAGAGCGAGGGGTGTGGGAGGAAAGCAGATTGTTAATTAAACGTTGAGACAGCAGCAGTGAATTTAATCTCAAAATAGAATGTAATTAATCTCAAGTATAAGAGGCACGTTTGGGGAAGTGCTGGACACACTTAACATTTAATCATCACCCTTCGCCGCTTGCACCCTAAACCCCTGCACAGGGGACAGGAGACAGGCGTCATTCATGCCATACAGAAATGTGCAGAAATCAGGCTTTTCTGTTTCCACGCCCACACGTGGAGTTACAGTAAATAAAGCAGGTACGCACAGAAATAAACCTGAGCTATTAGGATTCAGACGCATTCTGTTTCAAATTAAAGCCTCAATAATCAGGTTATTAGAGATAAAGCCAGCGCTCAGTGTGTTGCTGCTCTATGTTGAGCCTCATAATTCAATTAGCTGCTGCTAGATGAACATGCGGCAATTGGTGAATTATGTAAGGACCGGCTATTACTGCGATCCAACGTGGCCCAGGCCGTCCTTTTATCTGCTCTGAACAAAGAGAATTTCTGACTGCTCTCACATTAGCAATGCCCAGTGCGTGATGCGAGGTCTCTAAACAATTAATTATCCTTTTTTAAACTTCATCAGCCATATTATGAGCCTGCAAGATTGTTTGGTGTTCTGGGGTTCGGAATGAAGCGGAGCGTTTGTGTGGAAAACCAGTGTTGCTCTGAGGGAACGTTAAAAAAAAAAGACTTAACAGCTTTTCACACTTTGATTTCTCTAAATGTGGTGGCTAATTTAAACTTCATGGAACGATGAGGGTCAGTATTAAGAAGCAGGGCTCCATTTAATCATGCAGCCTGTCTTGCACATCCACTGTATCTTTATTTGGCTGACAGCAGGTTAGGTTAGTTTTGGTCGGCAGATCGCTTTCACGCCACTTCAGCAACCTGAGATGCAGCTTTTCCACCCAGACCTTCACCAAAATCAATACCTTGTAGTTCACAGAAAACTTCTCCTCAGCAGACAACACAGGAGCGATGGCCCCAAAAATAACCGGGGTATTGTTGCACAGTGAGGCGTTGAGGTATTTTATTTAATAACTCCCTTCAAGTCGTGTTGAGTTTCTGTGGGAGCGCGAGGAAACGAGCCCGGCGCCTCCGCTGACCTGACGCCACAGAGTAGCGAGGGAGCGCCCGAGTGTTTAAGGAGCCGCGGCGAACGGATAGCACGAGTACGGCCGTCTCCAAGGACAACGGCGAGAGGACGCACACATCAGCACTGGTGCGTGCTTGTGTAAATCTCCCTTCGTGGCTCCCCTCCAAATATGCCGTGTGTACATACAGAAAAGTGAGCGCCGCGCTGGTGATTATCCTTGAGAAAGTCTTCCGGACTTCCACTTATTTGTCTGCGCTGTGTGTGTGCGCGTGAGGAGTAGACGCGGCCGCCTGTGCTGAATTTGTCACTGTAGTGATTATCCTTCAGAGGGTTTTAATTCGAGGCTAATGACTGTTTGTTTTAGCAGGCGCGCACGGCGGCGCGGGCGCGAGCGTGTGCGCGCCTGTGATTAAGGGGAGTGATGTAGTGAACGCGACAGACTGTACAGATGTTCAATAAATGGGCTGGAACAGGCAGGGAGGGAAGGGGACATCGCTCGCACGCCCTCACACACAAACGCAGTCAGAAAAATGCAGGCGACCTGCTTGTGCACAGTCGGATGCGTCCATACCTGCTCGCAGCTGCAATCCAGCTGCAAAGATTTACAAAGCGCGATTCTGATGTCATTTGAGTGTTTATGGATGCCTAAAATGCCGGAATCCATTTTGCCTTGAATAAAGCTTGGCAGAGAGAGAGAGAGAACAAACAAGGTGACAAAAATTGTCCTCATTATCACATTGTGGCGAATTAGCTGATATCATCACCCTAAACAATAGGAAACGGATGAGTGTAAAATCATTGCATTGGGTATTGATGCCATTTATCAATTAGGAGTTTGGTCTCATCTTTTCTCATAGACGTTCTGCTCTTTGTCTGTTTATTTCAGCACTCTGTTTCTCCCCCATTTCAGACTTTCCCCTCAGCTCCTGCTGTCTCTGACTCGTCCGTGCTTCCTGTTAGTTCTTCCTCTCTCACTTAAGAAGCACTTTACCACCGCTGTTTCATCTGCTGTCCTGGATTATCTTGGATATTGTGAGATGGCTGCTGCTGCTCATGCTACCTGTCAATTTGCCCCCTTTGTTCGCGTAGAAGTGCTAAGTCGGCTGGAAGCGTAAGACCACATCACTTCCACGTCCCGGAGGTCCTGACATTGAGTGTTTAACAGTTTAGAACAGTGTTATGAACTGGGTATAGGCCAAGTCAAGGGAGAGCGGCCGATTGTGGGAGGTGAATACAAAATGGCAGCGAATGCAAATCAGCGGCTAACAATACGTTCTGCTCCTCTTTGTCTCTGTCCCAGGTGGTGTGTGTATCGCCCAGTCCTTAAAGATACCTAGGGAGCCCAGGCTAGGGGAGTTTGACAAGATCATCAGACGCCTGCTGGAGACCTCCAACGCCAGGGCCATCATCATGTTTGCTAATGAGGACGACATACAGTACGTGTTGTGCCTTTAAACAGGTTTCCCGCTGGCACTGCTCTCTGTTTTTCTTTTTTACGTAGAAGCTGGACGTGGCTTTTCAGAGAGAGTGTCACCCATGTTAGTGATATTTATCAAACAAATAAATGACCTTCGACCCGTTGCAGATCAGCAACTCATTCTACTCTGTGATTACTGCTTCGCGGTGTAGTCGAGGTTGTGAATATGTTGGACAAACCTTCCATGCTTTTGTTTTTGTTGAACAAGGCGGGTTCTGGATGCGGCGAAGCGGAACAACCAGACCGGCCACTTCCTGTGGGTGGGCTCAGACAGCTGGGGGTCCAAGATCTCACCTGTGATTCGCCAAGAGAAAGTGGCCGAGGGAGCCATCACCATTCTTCCCAAACGAGCCTCTGTAGATGGTAAGAATATACACACTGCTGAATTGATCCCTATTGACAGACTGTGTGTCATATGAAAAAAGCTGAAGTTGTGTGTGAGTGTGTGCCTTAGGTGTAATAGATCAAATTAAGGGGACTAAGGGGAAGACCAGAAACAGAAAATGAGATGGATTAATGTTCCTGCTCATGCCAGCAGGCAACAAGTTTTCAGCATTAAGCTGTGGAGGCTGTCCTCATTTGCTCCCTGTCAGAGCTCTCTATTAGATAATTGACCCCTGGAGGGACACAAAGATGACAAGATATGAACTGAGAGTGAAGCAAAGATGGTTTATGTTGGAGTTTAGACGTATAAAAGTCACGAGGGAATGTGCTCATGCACACAAAAAGTTGGGAACTCGGGTAAGTTCATTAAAAATTTGATAAATCAATTAATGTCGCTTTTGTTAGATTTTAATTATATTCGTGTTGATTTGCTGCTTTGCTGTGATGAAGCACGTGCACATCCAGCCTCCGTAGGAGTTTTCATCGGATATTTGGTGCTCTCTGTGGGAAGACAAACGGCGCGTTGGACCTGTTGAGCGACACAGGCTGTAAAGCCGCTCCTCTCAGCGGGTGCAGCCATGAATTGAGCCACACAGGTGCACACAGGAGCA
This sequence comes from Betta splendens, assembly GCF_900634795.4. NCBI lineage: Eukaryota > Metazoa > Chordata > Actinopteri > Anabantiformes > Osphronemidae > Betta > Betta splendens. Next base: position 7,151,070 of record NC_040889.2, on the reverse strand, counting down.
ATTTCCCTGACAGCAGAGGAGGCCGACGCAGCGCTTGTCAGCTTTTACAATGAGTCAGGTGTGGCACCGGCTGTCCAAACCAATCTGATCGTCCCTGGAGAGTTCCTCATCCCCCATTAGTTATTTCACTTCCACTGTGTTTCCCCTAAAGTGTTGGAAGTAACTCGCTTTATTTATTAGCAAAATGCAAATGCTGCTCTGCATCTTTGTGGGAGGTCCACAGGAACAATTAAAGCTGCTTCTGTTCATAAGAAGCAAACATACAGTACAGTAGCACCAGTGATTGAAGGAGGGGGAAACTAGCAACATGAAAATCCACTGTAGCTGTGTTTCACTGTTAGACAGCAGAGCAGAATATGTCTTCTAATTAATTCTGGACTGAACAGAACAAGTACAAAAGGTTTTGTTTTCTTTTGCCCATCTCTTCATCTCAGCCTTCCAGCCCCTGACAGGCGTTTCCATTCCTACTGTAAGACCGGCCACATCTATTCTTCCCTGTTTCTCTCTGTATTAAATTGGACAAGCAGCCAGCCCATTGTAAAAGCTCAGTTTAAAATGTTTGCGCACCTTGCTCACGGCTCTCGGCTACAGTATTTGCCGGGGCTCTCCGCTACTGGATGGCTCCATAGAAAATCAATCACTGTGAGATCCATGGGCTGTTCATATGCTTTGGTGAGTCAGAACATATTATGCCGCCGTGAAGGGCTCATTTTTAGAAACTGCTGGCTCAGTGGGAAGGAGGTTGGTTCCCGCGTTACAACGTTTAGTCAAATGTGGGAGGTTTGTCTGTCAAAGTGATGCAGCTTTGGTTGTGTTTGTAGACACATGTGTCCAGATGTTTAGGGGTGAATGGGAAAAAATCACTCCATGTACTGTAGCCTCATGACTTTCCCCCCTCTCTTGTCTTTGAACAGCGTTTGACCGGTATTTCCGCAGCCGCTCACTGTCCAACAACAGGAGGAATGTTTGGTTTGCTGAATTCTGGGAGGAGAACTTCAACTGTAAGCTGGGGATGCACGGCAAACGCCCTGGTAGCCTCAAGAAGTGCACAGGTGAGACTCAGCACGTGTTGCCTATGTTTTAGTTGCTGCTTCCACCAGACCCTACAGTGGGTTTGACAAATATGTAGTCTGTATTATGGTCCATTTTCTCCTTCTTAGGACCTTGTTAAAGTATTTAACAGAGCCTATAAATGTTTGTGTGGCCAGTTTAAGAAGAGGCCTTCGACTAGTTCAACTTCTCACCTACTTTATGTACAGGTCCAAGCTAAAAACTCTGGCTTCTATCATGTCTGTGACATTTACTGTAACATCAGCTTCAACTTTTCACAAGGTTCAACCTTAAAATGGCCTTTCCTTATAGACTCCAATTAGGCGGCTAACACAGGCGATGCTCAGATCTGCCACATCACTGTCGGCTCTCTGCGGCTTCATTGGAGCATTCCCACTCTGACAGTCTGGCAACAGGAATAAACACGGGGATTTAATTAGTTTCTGTATTGCAGAGTGGAACCGCTGGCTCTAATAAGTACCCGTAAAGCACAGATCACACTAGCAGTTAGGCTCCAAGGAGCGTTACATCTCAGAAAGAGCAATTGTGTAGTCAAAGCTTAAAGGCAAATGAAATAATTGTTGGAGTCTGTGTTTGTAAATATGTTAATTTGGATTTGCTAGTATGTGCGTCTTACGCTGTAAAGGGGCACCTCTTCCCGTCATGGTATAGTGAGTGCTGTGTGTGTGTGTGTGTGTGTGTGTGTGTGTGTGTGTGTGTGTGTGTGTGTGTGTGTGTGTGTGTGTGTGTGTGTGTGTGTGTGTGTGTGTAGTTTGACCTGCATTGTCTGTCACGTAACAATACCCGTAGCTTGTTATTTTAAACAAGGCCAAGTGCTGCAGCTCATCAGTGTGTGTGTGCTCTAGGCAGCGCTGTGGTAACACTTTGACAGCAGCTACAGCAACCACTGGCTGCACAGAAGCATCACATTGCTGTTGTACAGTATGATGACAAAGACAAAATAATTCCACTTATCACAGGTTTAATATGACCTAGGTGGTCTGAGAGCATCTGTATGTTTATATATATGTGTGTGTGTGTGTGTGTGTGTGTCTGTGCTGCTGCTAGCGTGAGTATTCCTCAACTGGCGCCTGCCATTAGTTGACGTAATTAGGTTTGTAAGGACTGTGACTCCCATTGACCGTCTATTACTGGCTGTGGCATCTGTGTATGTAGGCGTGTATGTGTCGGGGACCCTGTGGTCATGCGACAGAGTCCATTAATTCCAAGTGCTGGGGTTCACAACCTCTAAATCATCAACACAGAAGCCAATCAGCAGCCTGCTGCTCAAGGTCGCCGTGGTGACACAGCTGATAGGAGCATGTGGGAACGGACGGGATTGTTGCGTTTGATTGGGCTGAGAAGGGAAGGAGGCACGGAGGAAGCGAAAGAGACACACATCCGAGAAAAGGATAGACACAAGACAAGCCTCAGTCCGTCCAATTACTTTGACTGCTTTTTACGCATGTTTATGTGTCATGGAGAGAATTAGAAGCAAACGTAGTGATGTTGAGGCGTCTGCTGCCCACGGGGAAGTGAACTGAGGCAGACATCAGATTACAGATACACCTACATACCCCCTTAAATGCTTACAAACACTCCCTGTAGTTCCAACCGATGATATCACGAGCGAGTGCACAGACTCTGTGTTAATCACTTCAACAGCCGATCGTCAGGCTTCACTGCTTTTGTTTTGATGGCGGTACAGGTCCTCTCAAACACACACAAGCTCATCTTATTGTTAGATACATAAACTAATCTGGTCTCCAACACAGAATGTCTACTGGAATAATATGTAGATCTAACAATATAAAGGCTTATCAACTGACTTCACACTGACATGTATTGTATGAGGCATTTGTTCAGTTTTCAGAGAAGTTAAATACAGCCTTTGCAGTGGCTCAGAGCTGTAATCGTGTGCCACAGGATCACCAGGTGCCTCGGCAAATCAATGTATTTTACATTTCGCTTCATGGTTGCTGGAAATTGGTGCCTCGAGTGGAACAGATCAGAGCAGGACCTGTGCATGATTTCAGTGAAATTGCAGTGAAATGATGAAGGCTGAATTGTAAATACATTTAAATGAAGTACATTACAGATCGCAGCTGTGATTGGTTTCCGTGCTGCGGTTTTTCCACCGGCGTCGGGTCACGGTCATAAAACCCACCCTCCTGTTGCTCTCTGTAATCTCATCATAGTCTGCCTTATAGAATCAGCAGCTCCACCCAGCCCGCCGCGCTGTGACTGATCTCTGAAATCACATACACATATGAAAAAGATGCAAAGCAGACACGCCTCTTTCTACTTTGTCTGTCAACGTGTCCATTATACTGGTGAGGAGCACAGGTTGTGACAGGGGCTTCAAGCGTTAGACCACAGGTCCCCTGTTTATTATTTGGTCTTTTGTCTTGGCCGTGACCTCTGTGACCCTGAGGATGTCACACCAATACCAACATCTCCTTTTTATTTTTTTATCTTTTCTACTGTCAGATTTTGTCAATCTTATCCCTGAGCATTCAAGTATAAACCTACGACTTATGTTTACAGTATACAGTCATACAAATGAACATGATTGTTTGTAGGTTTGTTAATTCTCATCGTAAACAAATCTAAAATCTCAAATGCTTCCCATTCCATTTGGGATGTTCTTAGTCAAAGCTTAGATCATTCGTACGGCCATAAAAACGACTCTTCTGTGTTATTTTGCTATATTTCAGAGTAAATGTGGGAAATAAATGTAAGCTAGGACAATAAATGAGGCAGAGTGCTGCATTAGTACTTTTGTTTAATAGTGCAGTTATGATTTCTTAGAAGAGCTATTTCTAGAGCGGTTTCTAATCATGCATATTTTATGCAGCTGAATGGTTGCCTTTTTGCATTGCTGATTATGGATGCATTCACTGTTGCACGCTGGCTGTAATGGGCGCAGTAACACTCGTTCTGAGGCCTTTCCGCCTCCTCGAGCACGTGGTGCAGATGCCGCGAGTAGGAACCACGCTGTAAGGAGTCGCTTTCACTTGAGGGATGGCGCCTATTATTGGCTCATTATAATATTAACGCGGGGTGTTGACATAAAGTTCACGCACAATGTGACCTTCTGTTCCCTACAGTGGACACAGACTGTATATCACCAAACGTAATCAGTGTCTGATATTGACTGCGACGGCCTAATAAAGGTTGTACTGTAACTTCCCTTCTACTTAGCAGGCAACTATGAAATGCCTACACATAAGCGCATGAATCTTTACATTTCCCAAGCTTAAAATAAATAATTCATACGTAACAGAGTCTTATTAATGGGGAAATTATCTTGTAAAGAGTCGTAGGCAGCAGTTTGATGCCTGTGCTTCCTAAACATTAAGAAAAGCTTACTCAGTTAATAAATAAATGAACTCCCTTTAGAAGATGTTTTATCCAGCAGCGGCCGTGTGTCCGAGGCGTCTGCATCAGATGCACCCTTAATTAGATCTCGACTTCGCCCAACATGCTTCACACGTCCCACACACACGAACGCATGTTCACTCGCTGCAAATAGACCACATCCTAACGAGGTCAATGGGGAAAGGAGAGTTATTAGGCTCGCAGGCTGGATAAACTGTTCAGTCCCCCGTGAAAAGGCCTCGGGGCCGAAGACGGAGACGAGCGCAGATGGAGAGCTTGATGGACAATTAGAGAGAGACAGACTGCAGGCGGTGAGACGGACACACAGGACTTTATGACTGCTTGGCAGGTGAGATGAGGAGCGGGGGAAATGAGCTTTTCTTGTCTTGTCGTCGAGGATATGCTTATCTAACTGTGATAACCGCGTGTGACGGACTGGCTGATCGATGAGGCGCCGGCGTACGGAACCCGGCACGTGCTCATTCTCACCGTCGGCAGAAAGGCGTCACCCACGTGGGCGCGCGTGAAGAAGCTCACGCCATCCTAAGTGGCCGAGCCACTCCATCCATCACGGTTACTGTAAGTCACAGGCCCGTACAGGGTAATCCATCTTGAGCAGGTCCAGGGGACCGGCTGCTCGCTGTGGCCCTGCCACACACGGGCACTGCAGCACCACAACACACAGGCAGGCTGCTGTTATACACAGGCCCTGTGACAGGATGCGCTCATTCCACGTGAGACGTGCGCTAACGCAGCTGTTTGAGTCTAGTGTAAAGTCTGCGGCCACCTGGGGCAGTGGAAGCGTTGTAAATATTTAAATGTACACATCCGCGCCGGTTTACTGTGGTAGCAAGACGTTTCCAGCTCCCGCATCAGACAGACAGAGCAGCAGCAACGCTTATCTGGATGCTTCCAGTCTGTTTAAACAGCAGCATGCTCCACTGCCTTCACCATCTTGTTTCACATTATGAATGTCTGAGCTGGCATTTAACGTTTTTTTTTCCATCTGTAAGTGTTTCAGTTTGTTCAGTTTGCGAAACAATGAACACGTTGAGCAGCTTCACATTGTCTGAATAGTCGAAACCTACTTCAGCAAGCGGCTTGTTTATTTCTGTTCTGAGGGACGGCTCATGTTTAACAGACAACGAATGGAGGCAACTGTTTTCTTCTTCAGTTTAAATTGATGGTCTTGGTATTTTCATAAAGTGTGATTATAAGGAAGACGCTTCTTAAAAAACAATCCAATGTGACGACAAACACTGAGCTGGAGCTAAACCCGTCACCATGGTTACTGCTGCGTTTGTTGTCCTTGGTCTTTTCTTTCAGTTCGGTGTAAAAATGTGTAGCATAAAGGTAGATGTGTGTGGATTTCTGTCACTGCTCACACACACACACACGCACACACACATGCATGCACACATGCACGCACACACGCACACACACACATACGCAGTGTTGGCTTGCGTCTCATTACAAAACAAACCCTTATATGATTTGTCTTCTATAACAATGTCTGTTTTTTAAAGTTTTGCACCTTCACTATCCTCTTTGCTATTGTCTCATTTTCCTCTCAGACATCCTTCTATAATCTCACCCTATGTTTATCCTCTTTATTCTACTATTGTTTAGATTTTTTTAGCTTTTGTTTGAGCCAATTTATTTCCTCTCTCTTCCTCTGCCTTTGCATGCCTCCTTTTGATCCATCTCCCTCACTCTAGTTTGTGTGTGTGTGTGTGTGTGTGTGTGTGTGTGTGTGTGTGTGTGTGTGTGTGTGTGTGTGTGTGTGTGTGTGTGTGTGTGTATGTGTGTGTGTGTGTGTGTGTGTGTTCAGGGGAAGCCCGCTGACATAAAACACACATTCCTTCAGCAACTAAAATGAGATTTCTTGTTTATTTGTTGGCGTGAAAGCTGTGCATGGAAAGAGATTAGGAGAAGAATGGACTGACAAAAGAAAATTGAAAAAGTTGAAAGGGGCTAGAGAGAGGGAGAGGTGGTGAGCACAGATTCAGCATATTATGAATAATGACTAATAAATAATTTATATTAGCTGTGTGTACTATCAGCAGTAATATATACCCGCAATAATGCAGAGATGTAATATATATTAGGCACATATGTCAGTGGCATCGCATCAGTCATAAAAAGTGGTGTTATGCAGCAAATTGCTCTTTACAAAGCAGAAAACATCCGAGCTGCAGTGTGAGGCTTGGGAAGAGAAGGGAGAGTAGATGAAAGAGGATAAGAAGGCGCCAGCAGCCTCCAAAAGACATCTTTTCATTCAGTAAATAAAGTCAACTGCAAGAGCTACAGTACAGTCCTTCAGTCATTAAAGAGCTGCTCTGCCTCATAAGCTTTTCATTTTTCTCTGTCTTTATCAGTAATGGTGGAAAGACATTGGCATAATAATTACTGGGGTCCATAAAGCCAACGGTTGATCACAAAGGTTAAACAACCGTGGAGACAGTTCTCCAGCTGGTGTGGAGCCTTGTTATGGCCCTGACAGACCATTGTCTGGGATGGAGCCGCCTGGCGTTGCTGTGTTACTGAGGCTTGGCCGGACAGTGTGATGCACTTCATGTATTTAATGCATACTTTTCACATTTGTTATTGTGCATTGATTGTGCATTGTGCAAGTCGGGCTTTAATCCCATAAACATATTCAAAGAAAGTGCTTTATCGAGCTACAAAGCAACTGCCTGGTTGTTATTGTCCTGTGTGCCAGTGCAATTTGCTCAGTCACCTGCAAACATCTTACAAATCCACTTGACTTTGACTGGCTGTCACCGGATTACTTTACAAAGCAAAGTCGCTGCAGCATTGACTCTGAATCACGATCATGCTAGAATGAATAAACAACACGGCTACAAGTGTAAGAAAAAGTTGTCATGAAGTGTAATTTTCTTTTTTGGAAACTTTTCTATTCAGCGGTTTAGTCATTCAACAAGCTTCAAACTGAGTCCTTGTCTGTTCTCTGATTAAAAACTGAAAACTGGTTTAAAGCTAAAAAATTGATGCTTGATTTCCTGACACATTCTTTTTCACATTTTGTATTTTATTGACTGAGCTGCTGGTTCTACGCACAGAGATACAAACTCTCCTGCTGGCTGGTATTAAAATGATATTTAACATTGATATTTGACATTGATCTCAGATTCCGTGCAGAATAAAGAAATTTAGGCACCAATTACGGGACAAAAGCATGCGCGCACACACACACACACACACACACACACACACACACACACACACACACACACACACACACACACACACACACACACACACACCTCAATCTAATGATGGTATTTGTGCAGTGGCATATTGACATACAGTAACCCCTGGTTTTAGTTCGCTCCTGTCAAATCATGTACAGCAGCATCTCTGTCTGATCCTCATTTCCTACTCTCTCTTATCGATTCTTCTTTTTTCTTTTGGGGAGATTAGGCCTAGAGCTCGCCCAGAGCCACATAGGGATGGTTATAACTAAGCAAAAACATATTTCCCAAAGCAGATGCATGCAGTATGTGCTCGGTGTTGAAATGACAACACTAATAATGACAGCAATTTATAAATGTCTTCAACCTGTCACATGAGCGGCATCTCCATTCTGTCATCCCCCGTAAGTTTGGATATGTTTGATAAATGACAGGAAACTAATAAAGCAGCCTATATGTAAATTCATCGCCCTGTGAAGTGAGTTTGCATTATTTTGAGGCTTATAAATATATTTCTGCATTTAGTTATTCTCAACTAGCTCATTAGCATTTTAAAATGGAAATTAAATGCCTGTGTGTGGGTGCGGGTGTGTAGATACACTGCATGGTATGCATATGGTCCCACCTGAGAAAACACAAATGGGAAAAATAGGAGAAAAGAAACTTTTAGGCGACAAGACTGTCGGAGGAGGGCATTGAACGCATCGTCCTAATTGATGCTTAATTAAGGAGCTTGTTCAAATCATTAGTCTGTCTGTCATCCATGGTGCCATCAATCACGCAGTGTGTAAAACCTGGCTGGCACAGTCATCCATGAAGGCATCCATCAAGGCACTTAGCCAGTCAGCCTGCTTGCATTAGGCGCACCTCGCTGCCTTAATGTATTGTTTGTGTTTCTCTTAGACTAGTGAGGCAGTGCAGCTCATATGTTAGTGGTGTCGCTGACGCCTGAAACCTGGCTGTTCGAACACTGTGGGCATGTGCAAACTTCTAACCCACTTCCATTATGCATTCACTTACATTTGGTGTTATGACTATGTTTAATCCACTTTAGCGTTCTACTTCCACTGCCAGTTAGTTTAGTGAATAAGTATTATTCTTGCCTCTCAGACAGTTTAATTACATTAGATGAGAACACATTACAGAACAGGCCTTTATGTATTCATAAACGACTGTTATTGTGAATAACTTTGCTGTTTTTCATTACACATGTGCGGCATGTTACCTGACGTATTCATTTAACAAGGGTTTTTTTTCAGTGTTGAGCATTAGTTTCAAAGACCAAATAGCACATTATTCATAAATTCTGTAGGACTCTTTATAGACTGTTGCACAAAATTACATTTAAACCCTTCAGTTCTGCTTTTAAGGTTTGTTTTAGATTTGTGTCATATCATTCAATATGTGGTTCTACCTACAGTATGTGAGTGATAGTATTGTTCCACCGACAAAGTGTCAGATCAGAGAGATGTGAGGAGTAATATCTGGAAATGCCGTTTCAATTTTGGATGAGCGTAATGATGGGAGATACCACCCGCAGCCACTCTTCAAAGACCTCTCTCAAGCACAGGAGCCCAACCATAGCACTTTCAAAGACTTTCAAGTTTACATGTTTCAGCCAGCGTTTAGTTCACAATAACAGGTGTCAGGTGCTACAAACAGCTGATTATATCAACTTCAAACAGACCGTAGTGGAAAAGCGTTTGCGTTATCGAAGTTTCAGCCGCGCCTGTGGCTTTTATTAAAGCGAAGTTGTGCACCAGTCTAGAAGCCTGGTCTTCTTGTCTCCGCAACAAGAACAAATAATATTCAATCTCAGAAACTGTATGGTGATGATTGTGACCTTATGTAGTTTTTGAATTGTGAATCTTCTGGGTTTTTTTTGTTTTTTTTTGCTACAGCTCCACTGTAGCAGGCAGCCAGCCGACCAAGCTGCATGTGGTCTCTGATGTCATTACAGTAAGCGCAGAGCCTGAATTTAATTTAGCAGCTGCTGGCTGGAAAATGGAATGGAGTGAAATATGTGTAAGACAGACAGGGAGCATGCAGTATTAATACACAAACATTTCTAACCTCTCTCCTTGTTTATCTGTTCCACTTTTCCCTTGTTTTCACACAGGCACACCCACGAGCGAGGACGCGCTGTAATAATTTGCCAAACACTGTGTTCACGTATCAAAGGGTCAGTTAGAGTCAGTTTACTTTGTCTATTTATTATATTCCTGTGTGCATCACGTGCATGAGGGAGCGAGCAGATCTGCGTCCGCTCCCTTCGTGTGATGAGCTGCTGAAGACGAGCAGACAGATCCAGTTATTGCTGTATTGTATTGTGGTCTTCACACACACACACACACACACACACACACACACACACACACACACACACACACACACACACACACACACACACACACACACACACACACACACACACACACACACACACACACACACATACACACCTCGTGCTCTGATTACAACACCTGATGCAACCCCTGGAAACGGAGACAGTAGGGTTTTGCCAGTTAGCACCACTCATAACAGCGCCAGTCGTTTAACTGTCTCAGGGCAGGATTGCATTTTCTTGCGATATGCTGATTAATGATGCATCGTGTCGTTTCACATCTCATAAGAACAGCAGAAAGAAATTCTCATTATCTCATGACACATTGATCTATGGCTCCGTGCAGCACTTTGTTTTACTTTTTCTCTGAACTGGAATGTGCTCAATTGCTGAATGCAGACTTACAGATGTGCAAAAGGAAAGATGGTGGCTGGTTCAGAGAGACATGCAGTCCTCTATTATTACAGTAGCTTCTTAGAATCACTAGTCCTCTTTACTTTTTAGAGTTTAGAATTTTGCTTAATTATAGTGTGTTCAGTAGCCTTTTTCCATTACAAGCACTTGGCTCCATTATTCAACCATCTACACCCAAAACCAAAGGAAATGGTGCAAGAAAATTTTGCAAAGAAGTCTCTTTGACTCGGACTTTGTAGTGGGCCCGTTTTTCAAGAGCTCCCAGGCTTTTGGGGAATCTTTTGGTCTCAATGGATGAGAGGTGTCTGGCTAATCTTTAGGTCTCTCCACCGACATTTTGTGGGGTTTTTATGTCCGGGCTCTGGCTCAGCTACTCAAGGGCAGTAAGTGAGTTGGCCTGAGGCCTTTTTCTGTCAAGGTCATTGTGATTCTAAAAAGTAAACTTTTGGCCCGGTTAATATAATTTTAATTATTTTCTTTTCACTCAACAAATACTGTATATGCAAATTTAGATGATGCAGGTTTAGCATCATAATGTTAATTATGCTAATTTAGTGCTAATTGTTGTGGATATACAGTACGTGTAGAAAATACTGTCAGTATTTACAAGTCAGTTCATGTTGACCATAGTCTTCTTTAAACAAATGTTCCAGGCCTTGTAGGGTGTGATTATGATGCTGAAAAAATAAGCTTTGGATGCAGTGTCACCACTTTGTTATGTAAAGGTGCGTTGCTATGAAAGCATGGACTAATTAATGTCTTGTTTGGCTTTATTTATGGACTATTAGCATAATTAGCTCTGTGATTATGGCAGTGCATCAGCCAGGCAGCTCAAGGGCCTTTTGTTGATTGGTGAGATTGTATAGAGATGCTTTGGTGTGCTCTGCTCACACTAACAATATTATTAAATATTACTCTGTTGAATTTCACGTTTCCCTTTGTTTCATTCCTGTGATGTTGTGTGTGTTGGTGATCTGTTTTCCTTCAGATCGCTGTAGAGGCTGCAGCCATTAACTCCAGGCAGTATCTGGCTGTCATATTGTGAGAGCAATGTACCAGATGAGACGTCAGCATGCATATTCTGTCTATATTGATGCAGGCTCCTGTGTTGCAGCAGTCATCCATATGGCCATATTCCCCAACTGTCATGCATTAAAGTTCATTTAAAAGTTCATAGAGGTAGAGAAAACAGATGACAAATAGCTGTAATATATGTATGTTTTCCAATTAAAGGACTATTTCCTGGTGTGAATACATTGAAGACCTTCGCTGAAGTGCTCTCATGTTTTCATTCAACTCCAGAAGCAGGTCGAGTGGAGGTTGTGCATCCAGCAGCCTGTACAGTATGTGAATCAGAGCGACCGTAAGTCATTCGGAGTCTGATCAGCGTAAGAGCATTGGTTTAAAGCTTGCTTTGAGGGAATAAAGGGCCGCTCCGCTGAAATTAGTTAGCAGCAGGCCAGTTGGAGCCCAATTCAATTACCTCAGTGCCTGATTTGTACTCTTTTAATTTGAAAAGCGTGCTGGAACATGTCAGACTGTTAACTTTAATGAACTCTTTGTTTAAGGTTGTATCCATCCTACTCGGCCACTGACAGATTAGCGACAAGAGGCTCCCAGGTGGGTCCATCACAGCAGTTAACCTGTCACTTAGTTAAATTAGCCTCAACCCACTGCACTTTTGTTTCCACTAGATACAGTGGTCTAGAGTTTTGAGTGGCCTAAACCCATAAATTGCATAATTTTCACTGTTCCACAATAACCCAAGGGCATGGCAAGACCCTAAACCGTGTACAGACCTTGCAGGTAGTATTAGCTGTGGTTTCAAACCATCTTTAAATAGAGCAACATGCTACATGAACCTACATTTTAATGTTATTTTAATCAATACCATTATTGGTGACAGGCAGGAAATAGACAATTAAATATAGATATGACTACGAGGTGTGGTAGCTGGGCTTGAGGCCAGAATTGGGGAAGCTAATGAGAACGGCTCCCTCCTCTTACAGGAACTACTGAGCTGTGAATGTGTGTAATTAGAAATGTTGCACAGGTTTTTGGCCAAAAGGTGAATGCCTTCTTGGGTAAATAAAGGTTACTGCCATTTGTGCACCTGCTTTTCTAATGAAATGTCAAATTAAAGGCAGTGATACACAAAACACAGCGTTGGCCGACTCCGATGAGCAACAACCCCTTTGCGCCTGGCGCAAGGAAAGGGCTCTGCAGATTTTTTTTGTCCCTCAGTCTTTTGCTTTAGGCCAGTAGTTTTTATTGTGTGCATTTTGCTTAAACTGTGGCCTTCTGAATCGCCACATATTGCTTCAATACAACCAGACACAACTAATGTGCAGCCATAAAATGAATGGTTACAGATTTCAATCTTTGGAAAGAGCTGTGTGTGTGTGTGTGTGTGTGTGTGTCTGTGTGTGTGTGTGTGTGTGTGTGTGTGTGTGTGTGTGTGTTATTTCTGGATAGCAGCATAAGGTAGAATGTGCAAACACTGATGAGCATCACAGCGCTGCAGCCAAAAAGTGCTGCGTATGCCTCATCCAGACGCGCATACCAAGCACCTGGCAGCCAACGCTATAACTGTGGATTGGATTTCATTCTCAGAAGCCCATTAATTCCTTATGGATGCTCATATTGATTGAGGGGACCTCTGGTGTTGTTAATTCAGCTCAGACCAGATGGGTTTTGATTCGGTTTGCGTTGCCTGAAGGTGACTGTTACTTGTGAGAAATGGGTGAATGAAGTCAAGAGTGAGATAGCGAAGAGACGAATGAGAGGGACGGAGGTATAGAGGGACGTGGAGAGGTAGATAGGATGAGTAAGATGAGTAAGAGGGAGGCAGAAGGAAAATAAGCACATGGCACAGATGTAATGGAAAAAGCATACAACTGTGAGATGTGTGCTATTATAAAACCAAGCAGATAGGTAATATGAAATATGTGCAGAAGCAGAAGTAATGAATATAAGCTGCTTCACTCCTTGGCTATTTGGATGCAACACAGAGAGAATGAACGTCGTAATCAATTACTGATTTCCATCTTAATGCATTAAGGAGGTTTTATATTCAGCCTGTTCTGCTTTCATTAGCTCTGTATGCTAATGAGCTGTTACATAAAACCCGGCTTCCTGTTCGCAGCTTCTTTGCGTGTGCGAGTCAGAAAAGGGCCAGATTACCGTCTGAGGACGCATCATCCGAGCATCAGGGCCAAAAACACCACTGGATCGTGTTTTCACCACCACTTATAATAATTATAGCAGCCTTAACAAACAAACCTGCACAATGTGGTTGAATGCATAAGAAGTGCCTCAGTCACGACTCAGAAGCAGGACATTCTACACCCATTCTTACCTTCTCCTCGTACAAGGAAACGCCATTATCCATGGTTCAGAAGATGTAAATAAAGAACATGTTGTTCTTTGGTCTGTAACTGTGCTACCAGGGTGAGAATGGACTGAAAGGAGCTATTTGTCAATGTCAAGCTGAGTGCCCTCCTACCTGTCTGATGGTAACCCGTCTTTGTTCTTTCTCTGCGTTTTTATCTCTTTCTTTCCTCCCCCCTTTCTTTTCTTTACACAATTTATGTTTTATCCTTTACCTGTTGGCTCCTTTTATCTCTTCCACTTTCTCCGCTTTCTTTGTTGTATATTTCTTTCCCTCCAATAATACACATCTATTTCTGTTGCTGTTCCATTATTTGTGTTCCAGACTATTGTGTAAAACGTGGCCCACTAAGAGAAGATACTCTGTTGTGTGGCTGTGTTTGCACTTCTAGGTGGATTTCGCATTGTGACTCAAATTAAACATGGCTCCCACTGGAACGCCGTTGTGATTGCTTCAGTTCTCTCCTCTTGCCTTTCTCGCAGGCTTGGAAAAAGTCGGCCGTGATTCCAGTTATGAGCAGGAGGGGAAGGTTCAGTTCGTGATGGACGCGGTGTACGCCATGGCCCACGCTCTGCACCGCATGCACCGGGAGCTGTGCTACGGGTACCCAGGCCTCTGCCCGCGCATGGCCAGCATTGATGGCAAGGAGCTGCTGAGCCACATACGCGCCGTCAGATTCAATGGTGAGTTATACACAGGCAGTAGTCTAACAATGAAGCTGTACTGTGTGGAAATACATTCATACTGTAAGCTGACGCATACTGACGCAATAACATTCAACATAAAATGTTCATTTTGATGCAAGATCTCTAAGCGTTTGTCTAGTTCAACTCGCGGTACCATAGTGAAGCCCAGAAAACATGTCACGCTGGTATTCACCATAATAGTAATTGCAGCTTCTCATGCTGTGTTCCAATACTGTATGGTGATGAGGTGTTGTGTCACCTTTAGCGCTCTATCTTTCATTTCCCCTCTGTGGCAAATTTAAGTGGGTGAAAAACATTAGCTCATTTCCTGCTAAATAATAACAGACACCTCATTTGAATATTTCCTTATTAATCCCCCCCTTCTCCAACGTGTCGGTACACGATTCCCTGTCTGCCTTTTCATTTCCTGTGTTCCTTTGTCAGGTTAAAAGCCTAATGCTCGCTGGGGTAGAGACGAGAAGGAGCAGAGTTGTGTTGTGGGGACCGTAACGCAGCAGTGCGTGTCTGTGCAGGAATGAGTGTAAAGTCTGTGCTCCGTCGTTGTCCGCCATCACTGAAAGCGTCAGGACAATTCACAGGCAGACACTGATTGCTCCCTCATTCTGCAACAGCTGCTTTGTGCTTTACTACTTCAGAGGGGCTGAGAAATTACCCCATAACCTTAAAGTCACACCATAAATCCCCAAAGTCCTCTCACTCACCAAAAGTGACCTGGCGGAGGCTTTGAGGGTTTCCAGGGAGCATAAAGAACTAGATTAGCTGAAATGATGTGGCGGTGGCGCTTTGATGGGATCTTATCATTCATGCATCAGCTACTGTACTGTAAGGATCTGCATTGCACTGCAGCGCATTTGTCCTGTAGCTACTACCAGACGATGCCTGTCTGCATCGCCTGGTGACAAATGTTATGTCTCTATAGATGTATAATTGACTCATCCAACACATGAAAGTTTTAAGACAACCGCTGGATGAATAAGTGATGGAGGACTTGGCACACGCAGGGCAGCTTCAGAGCAGCGGGAAGAGTATTTCTGAAGGACGAAGGCTGCTAACGTGTGCTGTACTGTGACATGCGATGGTGGCGCCTCCCATCCACACACACGCTAAACACACATCGCTAAAAGCACATCGCAGACTATGCAAACCAAACCAACATACGAGAACCCAGGAGGACACACATCTCAAGTTAGGACGTGTCTGTCCTTCAAAAACAGCATATGTTTAGTTCTGATTTGTTTCAATTCCTTGGGGAACGCGCAGCACAAAGCTGATGCTCCATATGTTGTGTAAATACTTTTCTATTGATCATGATGTTGGTTATGTGATCATACATTATACGATGGAGAGGAGGAGATTTTACATAATGGTGTTTCTAATTTTATTGTACAGCTTTATTTTTGCTGCTATCGTTATTCAGCATATTTATCTTTGGACGACGCTGTTATCAGAATGCAGCGTTTCTGTTTCTGAACCAGTAAGTTTAGAAATCACAAATACAGGTACGGTTCCGTGCCTGGGTCTCCTTCTACAGAGAGCAGTCAGCCACATATAGCAGTTGTCACTTTGAGCTTTTCCCTACAGCATTGTTTCCTTGAATAAATTTTATTCCAGCTTCCAGATAATAGTTGTTTATTTGCTGAGCTCATTTGTTTGCATAGAGATAAAACAGGGAAAGGAAATTATTCTCGTAAATTTGACACAGCAAAAATGATGTGGGACATTTAATACTTTCATAACATTCATTCATCACTGCTGACGTGATAATTTAGGGTAAATTGTTAGAAGGAATCAAGTATTGTAGATTGTTGGTGATGACGATATGTCATCATTGCAGTTGTCAGAGTTTACAGTCAGTTCTCTGACCAGGAGACGCCTGAGACTCATCTATGTGTCACAAAAGACACGTCCATGGTTGTTCATTAACAGCAGCTGTATTTAAAGCTTTTAACCCCCAATGAACTCATTTTATCAGCGATCAGTTTGGGGTGGACGCGCCTAAATCAGACTGCTGGAGGTTATCGCCACGTCTCCTGCTGCTTTCTGGGGCCGTAAAAGACAATGCGAGAGAAAATGAGATAAAGCTGCTGGAGCGTGTATTCTCTCTGTTGCCGCTCTGTCTGGATCCATACCAATCCACCTTTCATGCAGGTGCATGAGCGAACACGACAGACTGAGACGGGGGGTGGGGTGTAACTTCACTTACAACCTGAGCTTAACTGGCCACGGTGAAAAAAGAGGCAAACAGTCTAATAAAAAACTGAAATATGAGCTGTTGGCTTTAGCTTAAGGTGAAAAATGAAATATTAGCCTTAAAAATATATACAGTAACTTGATTAATGAAAATGATTGGAGCATTTCTTGCAATAAAGGACACACACACGCACACACACACACACACACACACACACACACACACACACACACACACACACACACACACACACACACACACACACACACACACACACACACTGATGGTTGCGTGGTGCATTGCAGAGCAGTAAGATAACAATAAAGAAACCAACCCTGGAGCAGCAGTGACAGCGCGATGCTCAGCTTTTATTTGTTGGTTTTATTGGCTCGTCCAGGCAAACACACATCCATACACAGACAAACATGTGGGAAAACCGTAATATCTGAAATGCAATATTTGAGTACTGGTGTGGACAATGTTAGGATGTTGTACATTAGTCCTAATCAAATCTGTCCAGGAGTCTGAAGTGTGGATTATCACGGGGGGAGGAGGGACAGCGCTGCAGCCAGTGGAGTGTAGCGTTCGTGCTGCAGTGGGCCGAGCAATCAGCAATCATAGTCCATGAAAAGATGGCATGATGTGATTTCATGTGCAGAATTAGGGATGTTTGCTTGATTAACACACGCCTCCTCCCAAGAGACAAGGACGTTCTTGACCTGGCTTTTTTCTTTTTGCCAAACAGAGTAAAAAGTTTGTGAGTGGGTAATAGTTTGAAAGGAAACAGAAAGAAAAATGGCTAAGAAACAATTCAGAAAGCTCAAATAAATGAACTCTAGCTCACTGAAAACAAAGTAAGAGTAATTGGAGAACAACAAAGCAGTCTGAGTGTGTTGCTGTGCTATTGTATTATATGTACGAGCCTGTTTCCTCACCCAGACACCGTTTCAGATGTTGCCGTTGGAGGGGTCTCCCCCGCAGATTAACTCTCTCTCTCTCTTTCTCTCTCTCTCTCTCTCTCTCTCCAGCCTTTCTTGACTCTAAGCACATCCCAAAGTGGTTGATGAACACACTTCTTGCTCCGTCACCCGTCGTCCCACTTCCTTTTCTGGCTTTGGTTTTTCTGTCGGGTCCTGTCTTTCAGCTGTCCGTTGTGCTTTCTACCTCACCCACTCCATTGTCTCCCTTTCACCATCCCTCTTTGCTGTTTACTCATTTCGCTCCTCTTCCCTTGGGGCATTGACTCATTAACAGTCAACACATCACCCAAGATTTTAACATGTACTGTATACGAAAAAATATGTCTCAGATCTACACAAGTGAGTAAAATAGATTTTGATCACAACTCACGTTTTTCGCTGCTAAACAAAAGTGTTTGTGTGCTTTATATGCATGAAAACTCTAATTGTGATCATATCGCTGCCAAACTATTTTATTTCATGCTGGCAAACAAGATGGAAATCGCCATGGGAACCGACTTGCTCTGATTAGAACAGCTCGACTTTCAGATGACGAACTCTGTACCTGGCTGGCTGGCTGAACAACCTTAAGGGGGAACGACGCACAGGAATGCATTGTGGGAGCTGAGGGAGGGCCCAGCCAGCCGGGGGGATGATGAAGCTCACACCCTTCAAACGACCTCAGAGAGAAAGGAGAGGGGAAGAAACTTTGTTGGAGGAAAAGTCTGGCTCGGAAAACGGCCTCACAGCATTTATGTTGGACTAGAGAGATGAAAGAAAGATGAACTTTGCTTGGCCCAACAACAGCTTTTGGCTAGAATGG